>NC_046966.1:1270000-1320000 GCF_009769545.1 Cyclopterus lumpus | reverse complement strand
CTACGAGATCAAAAATATCAAATGTTTGGTTTATATTAAGTCACATGCATGAAGTGAAGAGGGGAATGCCAGATGGCCATTAGGGGTTTTTGATTGGTTGCCAGTCTCTCGAGCGGTCTTACCCAATATGAGCCTGCCAAAGGCCAGATGGCTCAGAAAGAAGGGAGATAATGACACTTGAGGCACCCTTCAGATTACACTTTGTCGAGACCGTTATGGACAATGCATGATGACCCTCACACCAAACAAGTTTCAGAGTGATGCTTCATAGAACTTCTTTTCAGCATAAAATGAAGTTGTAAAAAACACAAAAGCTTATATATATATATATATATATATATATATATATATATATATATATATAACATATATCCTTTAGCTTTCTTTCATGTACTAAAACATATTGGACTGCATCACAAAACACAGTACTCTGCATATACAACCTGGGATTTTGTAGTTATACACCTCTAATAATACAAGAAAACATAACAGTTTCATGTTTGGTCTCACACCACATCCACGTCGTTTGATGAAACCTCAAGCTTTTATAACTCCAGTATTTTGATTGTTCTGACCAAATGGATGATTGATTAAGAACATAGATTGTGCCGAAACACGTACGGTAATAACAATAATAATAAACATTTTGGACAGAACCAATACGGTATTGAGGTTTCATACCTAGCCCCACCTTTTAGTAAACAACAAACATTTTAAGAACAATAGGTCCTCCGCTCCGACTACATCAGTGCTCGTGCCCTAATAACATAATATACATTCTCATTATATACACAATACAGTTAAAGTCATTCATGAACCAACTTACAAGTCGTTCAAGGACTCGTTTGCGCTGCTTAGCCATGAGCCTTTTCCTTGAGACTTTCCTGGTTGTCACGATACCAACATTATAACTTCGATAGGATACCTGCCATAAATATCATGATACCTGATACCACGATACCAGACTTCGATACAATACCACAAATACGATATACCACAAATACGATACTGGTATATCTATAATAATAATAATAATAATAATAATAATAAGGTTCCCTTCTTAGCAGCTTGTTCCTGCCCAGCTTTTTGAACACTTAACAAATGGCATTAATATTAGTATTACAGCAAGATATTAATGGAAACTACATGGTGCCATCAAAGCATTGATTATACATGGCTCGGTTGGTCTTTTGTCACTATCTGACCAGATGACTACATAGTTCCTTCCATGAGTATGAGCAATTGTAGAGTTACATAATGTTACAGATGTGTGTTTGAAGTGAAAAACCCTATGGTCTGAGTGGCTTTGAAACAAGTTTAGCAGACGGGTCTCTGTATGTCAGTGGGCTTTCCTTCACCGTCTGTATGTCAGTGGGCCTTCCTTCACACTCTGTAGGTCAGTGGGCTTTCCTTCACCGTCTGTATGTCAGTGGGCCTTCCTTCACAGTCTGTACGTCAGTGGGCTTTCCTTCACAGTCTGTATGTCAGTGGGCCTTCCTTCACAGTCTGTATGTCAGTGGGCCTTCCTTCACAGTCTGTATGTCAGTGGGCTTTCCTTCACAGTCTGTATGTCAGTGGGCCTTCCTTCACAGTCTGTATGTCAGTGGGCTTTCCTTCAAAGTCTGTATGTCAGTGGGCTTTCCTTCACCGTCTGTACGTCAGTGGGCCTTCCTTCACAGTCTGTATGTCAGTGGGCTTTCCTTCACACTCTATATGTCAGTGGGCTTTCCTTCACAGTCTGTATGTCAGTGGGCTTTCCTTCACAGTCTGTATGTCAGTGGGCTTTCCTTCACCGTCTGTACGTCAGTGGGCTTTCCTTCACAGTCTGTACGTCAGTGGGCTTTCCTTCACAGTCTGTACGTCAGTGGGCTTTCCTTCACAGTCCTGTACGTCAGTGGGCTTTCCTTCACTGTCTGTATGTCAGTGGGCTTTCCTTCACTGTCTGTACGTCAGTGGGCTTTCCTTCACTGTCTGTATGTCAGTGGGCTTTCCTTCACAGTCTGTACGTCAGTGAGCTTTCCTTCACTGTCTGTACGTCAGTGGGCTTTCCTTCACAGTCTGTACATCAGTGAGCTTTCCTTCACTGTCTGTAGGTCAGTGGGCTTTCCTTCACAGTCTGTACGTCAGTGAGCTTTCCTTCACTGTCTGTACGTCAGTGGGCTTTCCTTCACAGTCTGTACGTCAGTGGGCTTTCCTTCACACTCTGTATGTCAGTAGGCTTTCCTTCACTGTCTGTACGTCAGTAGGCTTTCCTTCACTGTCTGTGTATCAGTGGGCTTTCCTTCACTGTCTGTACGTCAGTAGGCTTTCCTTCACTGTCTGTGTATCAGTGGGCTTTCCTTCACTGTCTATGTGTCAGTGGGCTTTCCTTCACTGTCTGTACGTCAGTGGGCCTTCCTTCACCGTCTGTACGTCAGTGGGCCTTCCTTCACCGTTTGTACGTCAGTGGGATTTCCTTCACACTCTGTATGTCAGTAGGCTTTCCTTCACTGTCTGTAAGTCAGTGAGCTTTCCTTCACTGTCCTGTACGTCAGTGGGCTTTCCTTCACTGTCTGTACGTCAGTGGGCTTTCCTTCACAGTCTGTATGTCAGTGGGCTTTCCTTCACAGTCTGTACGTCAGTAGGCTTTCCTTCACTGTCTGTACGTCAGTGGGCTTTCCTTCACTGTCTGTACGTCAGTGGGCTTTTCCTTCACTGTCTGTACGTCAGTGGGCTTTCCTTCACAGTCTGTACGTCAGTGGGCTTTCCTTCACAGTCTGTACGTCAGTGGGCTTTCCTTCACTGTCTGTACGTCAGTGGGCTTTCCTTCACTGTCTGTATGTCAGTGGGCTTTCCTTCACAGTCTGTACGTCAGTGAGCTTTCCTTCACAGTCTGTACGTCAGTGAGCTTTCCTTCACTGTCTGTGTGTCAGTGAGCTTTCCTTCACTGTCTGTGTGTCAGTGGGCTTTCCTTCACAGTCTGTACGTCAGTGGGCTTTCCTTCACTGTCTATGTGTCAGTGGGCTTTCCTTCACTGTCTGTACGTCAGTGGGCTTTCCTTCACTGTCTGCAATGTAGACAAAGTACTTCCACATTTCACTTCTGCCACATCTCCTGCACTTGATGCCACGTCTCTCCAGCGATCACTCCCTGTGAGTGAGTGCTGGGCAGCCCCGCCCCCTTGCAATCAATGCGTGCAGGCAGCATGACAGGGAGCGCAGCAGTGAGAGCGCTCTTATCTTATCTAGCTATTTTAATGAAGTATCGATACAAAAAATATGCTAAACCCTGTTGTTTTTAACCTACGGGTACCGCGGTACCTTTTAAGTATCGATACACCGTGCAACATTACCGCCTGCGTCCTTTTCTCTGCAGCAGTAGATGTTGCGGGCTGACATTCAAGCTAACCCTCACCCCCCAATGAAGACGCTGTAGACATCTTAACGCTGATTGGCCAACACGTCACATCAAAGATGTCACAACATCACCTTTTCTCCTTGTTTCACGCCAATCTCAAAAACGCTGGCTGGCTGGCTGGCTGGCTGGCTGGCTGGCTGGCTGGCTGGCCCCCCACCCCCCTCACCCAAACAAAAACTCTTCGGCTCTACACGATTCACGTGGATGACATTTTGATTCAAAAACATCAAATTTCGCCGAAAAGCAACAAGTTTGCAGGTATCGTAGTAGTCATGTATGCAACGGATGTTCACTCTTGCGCTCTACCTGCCAGGTCCTCTTGAGGTTAAGCTTTCAGCTATGGCGTCAGTGCTCCTGAATCGTGAAGCTTTGGACAGAGCAGTCTTTCTCTGGATGAAGCCCTGCTGACCACCAGATGCTGCTGTCCTCAGACCCATGGCTGCTTCTAGCTTTGGAACTATGGAGCCTGGAGAGAGCACACATCTCTGTTGCAAATAAACCTTCATTTTTTACTTTACATTTCAACTATTGGAAGATAAAAAAATAAACAAACAAACAAACAAGTACCAGAGTGTCTCTTGGCCTTGTGGGGGCGCTGTAGAGTGACAGTCAGGTAGGAGCCACTAAGCAGGTCATCATTCAGATCAGACACCAGAAGGACTGGAGGTTCTGGGTCTGAATCCCAGCGCCCTTCCTCCTCCAACTCCTCCTCCTCGTCTTCCTCTTCATCTTCCAGTGTGTCCCATCTCCTCCTCTTCAGGGTCAAACTCCTGCCCCTCACTGTCCTCATCTTCATCATCATCATCATCATCATCTTCATCTTCATCATCATTAGTCCTGCGCCTCCTCCTATGCCGGCGATGCAGTCGTTCCTTGTCACCTTCTTCACTGTCCCCTTCTTCCTCATCTTCCTCCTCTTCGTCATCATCGTCGTCCGACTCCTCAGATTCGTCTCCTCTTCGCTGCATCTTTGAGCCTCCCCTCAGCCTCACCCCTCGTCCCCTCCGTCCACCATCCCTCATGCCCATCCCTCGCTTTAGCTTGAGGACGGAGGAGGAGCCAGAAGACATGAGCCCTCCTCTGCTTCCTCTGTGGGCCGTGCCTCTTAGCAAGCCTCTCCTGTTGGCACCGAACCCCCTCCTGGAAGAGTGGCTCCCCCCTCGGAATGAAGAGCCATCTTTCCTCTCTGAGAGGCTAAGGGATGGATGGATGGGACAGGCGATCAGGTCAGAACAAAGTGATCACAATCACACCAAAAGATGAAATTCAAGCACTTTGTTTATGGAGAAACATTTCAAACAGTCATTTTGTGATTAATCACTAACAAAGTAACTAGTGGCTGTAGACATGTTGTCTTTTTTCCCAGAGACAAACCTTCATCATCGTCATCACTGGCAGAGTCGTCTTCGTCGCGGCTGTGTCTCTGCCGTCGGTAAATTTTAGCCATGCGAGCGTCCAGCAGGGTGGAAGATTTACGCTTCTGGAAAGAAGGAAGAGGAGGGAGGAATGGAAGGAAGGGTAGAAAGAACAATAAAAGAGACACATAATGACAAAGAAAATGAGGACATTATGGGGAAAGAGAGCTATATAAAAAAATAATAATCAAGAGAGTATTTAGAAATAAACACGTCAAAGTAAGGGCCCCCAAAAAACACTCACCGCTGGAAGGCCTTCACCTTTGTCTCCTTTAGACTGCTGGAGAAAAAAAGGAGAAAAAAAACTGTCAATAAGTGACTTAAGAAACCGACAGAAGAGTTAACTGACCGTTTTGGATTGACATCATTAGAGGCTGGTAACATTTTTGGAGATAAACTGGCATTACGTGCGGAGTTCAATAACTAATTTTGTAATCTGAAGGGGGTGAGGGGAAGTGAATTGACAATATTTTGTTACCCAGATCCAAAACTCTTGCTATCATCTACTCAGTCATAGTATGGTTACATAAACATAATATAGTTCAACCAGGAACATGAAGTAATGCTTTGCAGGCACTAAATATCATCATCATGCTCATACAATGGGACTAAAACAGAGTATCTTTGGTGTAACTGTTAAGCATATAAATATTGTTTCAGTTAGTAGTTAACGTCAGATTTTGAAAGTCATCATTACAACTCATCACATTGAATAACTTTTTACTTCAAAATAGCCACATGGACACTGAAACAAACATGCTTTTTAGTGAGCAGCAATGTTGTAAAGCTTGAACATATGACCGAGCTACAATGACAAAGTGAAGAGAATATCCGTATCATTTCCATTATTGATATTTGTTTGTGTGGCACAAGAGAATGACGTGCCTTGAATATCTGAAACAAGAGCAATGAGGTCAGTATTAGATTGTTTTGGACTTTTTGCACAATCACAACACCATTTCCCCGTTCAAGGATCTCCAACAATAGTCAGAGCATTAATATAGCAGCAAACAAGTATTTGCTATGTAAAGATAAAGAGGAGTAATGTCCGAGTGTGTTGTAATCAGAGCTTCCCCTGTTTTGTTTACGGAGCCACGCCGGCTTCGCGTACCTTTTAGTGCACGTGAGCGTTCCTCCCTGTGACTGACTGACACGAAAACATAGCATCCACCCACCCGAATCCTTCTAAGGTAAACAGTGGTCATTCTGTCAGCACTGCTGCTCTTGTTAACACCCTCAGCTGAAGCCTCCAAGTCAGCCGGCACCATGTTGAGAGCCATGTGGAGGCAATCCTTCAATCATAGATATGCTCAGTGTTTCATATTGAGCCCCTTAAACAACCGACAGAAAGTCAATCAGACATTCAATTACTGCTGTGATGAAAACTAAAACATGACCCATGGATTCTTGTTGAAAGTTGAGTAGACAGGACCACTGAACATCAGCTCTTTAAAGCATCCTTTTTTACATTGAATAAGTGGAAACCGGTGTGTCCAATAACGCATTGATAACACTTACAATCTTAAGATTAACACAATACATTTATAAATCATGGATTAATTTGTCTCTAGAATTAAGATACGAGTATAATTGTGACACCATGTTTCCTGCCGTTACCTTTGCGTCATATCTCATAACGAACGTGTCCAGACTACACATTGTCCATGATGAGCCATGAAAAAAAATCTTTTCGAAAGTATGGAAAAAAGAACACAGCACAGAAGCCAATCTGAGCTCAAAAATTAAAACAAATTAAGTCAGAGAAGAGGCACTAATCTTGTATAAACCATGAAAGCAGAATTCTTAAATAGGAAATTGTCAGTAACAAGATTATTTCAAACAGAAAAATGTACATCAAGAGTTGTGTCTGTTCTCTTGAAAGGTGGAATGGAAAAAAGGGGGGGGGTGCAACTTGACAGACGGGTGGATGTACTTAAGAGTAGGCGGCACCTCTCACCAGTCTCGAGCTGATTGGCTGAGAAGGCAGAGGGGCCGCCACCAATAGAAGTGACGCTGAGGAGGAGGAAGAGCAGGAAGGAAGAGAAGGAGGGAAGAAACCACAGCGAACCACCTCCCCATCCTGCTGGGTGCCCACAGGACCCCCTATGGTAGCAGAGGGCCCGGGGCCCAATCTGAGAACCAGAGGGCCATGGGAACGGATGAGCTGCTGTTGGCCGGCAGCAAACGATTCATCGCTGCCTGACGACTGACGGAGTTAAATCAAACTCAAAGAAAATGGAAATAAAGCAACCAAAAAATAAATAAATAAACAGACAGGAGACACACAATACCCATTAGCGTTGACCCACTGCAACCAAGTGTGTTTGTGTGTGAACGGCAGGTTAATAGACTGAGTGCAAGAGAGTGCGCAAGTGTTTGCAAAGGTACTCAGATGTCTGTGTGCAGGAGTGGACTAAATATACAAACAAGAAGTAGAAAACCCTGAAACAGTGTGTGTGTGTGTGTGTGTGTTTATTTGTTGATAAAACTTTGCGTACCTCAGGGTCAGTAATCCCTTGGACACACTTTGGACACTCCCAGCAACTAGGCAGGTCTTTATTCACTACTCCTTCCCCCTGAACCTGCAGAAGCAGACATAGTATTAGTCAGATGGATGGAATGAAAGAAGAAGAGAAGTAATAAAAGGAAAATGTAAAAATAAAAAGGACTAGAACCCTGTGTATACCTGGCTACAGTACATGTATCTAGATGGTGACATTAATATTTAATATATGTGTAATATGACCCATATATATGTTGTTTGTGCTACAGTATAAGTAGTGTGAAAATGTCTCGATTCAACTTTTGCTCCATAGTGGGAATTTTTGAGAGCATAGTAAACCACATAAATGTTCCACTAGGAATTCAGATGCATAAAATGGCAGTAAATATAATGTACTGTGTAGTAAACTGTGAGTGTGTGTGAGCATTGTACCGTGAGGCAGGCAGGATGGACTATCTGCGCACAGTTGGAACATTCCATCAGCGTGAGGGAGGGGTCTCCGGTTTCCTCCTGATTGGGCTCCTTGCAGATCTCACATACTGCAGACAGAGGAAGGCCCGGCTGGAGGAGACGAAGAGGAACATTATGAAACACATCGAATATATATAAATAAGCAAACTATAAAAAGTTACCTACAGACAGACACTGTCGGAGCACACAGGTCTGCTTGAGTTTCCCTGGTCCTCCAAACTTCTTCATGTCTCTGCAGAAGTTACAGTCTCCACACTCTGGCCTCATGCAGGCTTCACAGCGCTTACACCTGCAGAAAAGGAAAACATCACAGCAAATGGATGATCACGGAAGACAGCTGAAAATTGCACAATTACATTAATTAGAAAAGGTTTACAATGGTAGAATGTTGATGTTGGCTCCAAACAACTGGGTTTTGCTGAGCGTAATTAAGCACTACAACAAACATAACTGAAAAACAGTTAATGTGAAAAAAATCATCACATTTTCACAACGACATTTGAGCCTATCTTATTTGACATGACAAAATGTTTTTCACACCCGCTTTGTTACCTGACCCTGCGCCGTCTCAGCACGGACATGGACGAGGCTGGTTTCCTGTGGTCGTGGGATGATGGGAGTGGAGGAGAACTTAGGACGAGGAGGAGGTGGTGGAGGAGGAGGAGGAGGCTGGTACCATGAGGGCTAGTGGGGAGGAGCAGAACATTTAGAAGGGACGGCTGAGATAACAATACTAAAAATAGAATAAACACCACTACAACAGGCCAGCATTTGCTATGAACACTGGGTCCAACTATGAACACTATTTGATAAATGATGAAGCAGCATTTCACACCAATAGCAATTGAGGAAATGTCTTTTTTTATTCTGTATTTGATAATATACCTGAGTGGACTCATCAGGAACAGTTAATTGAAACAAAATTATAAAAAAATATTTGTATTATTTTTCATTCTGGCCAATTAGCAAACATGTTATAATCAAGACTCGGATAAATGAACACTTCTTCCAAGTATTACT
Organism: Cyclopterus lumpus; assembly: GCF_009769545.1. Lineage (NCBI taxonomy): Eukaryota > Metazoa > Chordata > Actinopteri > Perciformes > Cyclopteridae > Cyclopterus > Cyclopterus lumpus. Next base: position 1,311,195 of record NC_046966.1, on the reverse strand, counting down.
TAATTTAAACCCTGATAAATGGTTTAGAAATGTATTTATTACTATTATTCTATAAAGATATTCAGTCATCCAGCAAACAATGTGCTGCATGTCTAAAAGTGAAGACTGCTTACTCTCTTTGGCCACTTGACGATGGGTTTTCCTGTGTAGGATAGCTTGGGATTGTCATTGGCATGTTCCTTTAGTAGAGCCTGCAGGACAGAAGAGACAAAAGTGGTGGGAGAGAAAGCAGGGGACATCAATAACAGGACATCATTAATATTGTCCCGTTTCCGTTTTTATTTAAACCGCCAGCAAAATAACTGACACACGCCAAAGACCAGTCATACCTTGATGTGTGTGATGAGTGCCGGGGCGTTGTGTATGCCTGCTGGTACACACTTCTTGTTGGAGGGCAGAGCCTCCAGTTTACCCAGCAGGTTCCACATTCCCTCCAGCTCAAGGGGAGTCAAATTAACTTTTACTGCAGGCTTGTCAGACTGCTGCTCTGAGGACTCTTCTTCACTGCCACTACCTCCTCCTCGTCGTCGTCGTCGTCTTCGTCCTCGTCGTCCTCCTCATCCTCCACCTCCTCCTTCACCTGCTCACTGGCTGAATCGAGCCAGACGGCTTCTTCAGACCTGAAGGAGGAATGAAACACATATTCTATTTAAAACCAATCTACAGAGAAAACCCCATAACCTCATTCACATCTATCCCCCTATGTTTGCCTGTGTTCATACCAATGCCCAGCGTGTGCTTCTTGGAACTCTGGAGTGAGGTAGGAGGTCTTTGTCATGCTGAAGACGTAGCGCTCCAACACATACCAGCACATCTCATAGTAGAAGGGGTAACGAAACTTCAAAGGAACCTGTGGTTGAGGTAAAGAGGCACTTTATCATTACGCAATCTGCCACTTCTTGTCACTTACACCTTAGAAGAGATTGTTTTCCCGACCCGCGTTCTGTCTTCTATATTACAGATGTTAAGTTGCATGGGGATGTTGAAGCTGTGCAGGAAGTTTCCTCCAAACACCATAGAGTCCGTAGGGGTGTAGACTGCATGAATCCAACCTGAGTATAAAAAAAAGACAATAATATTCTATTTTTGTCACAATCGATGAACAATATAGTTAGTGTGTGTGTGTGTGTGTATGTGAGAGATTTGAAAGTAATACCTGAAGGTATGATGAAGGTGCAGCCCTGCTTCAGCTCAATCCTCTGGCAGTCAGATGCTCTGTCTCCAAGGAAAATGTCTCCCTGTTTCCCCGACAACACCCAGTTCTCATACAGCTCTAGGTTCTGAGGGGTGGGGGGGATCAGCCAGAAACACCTGAAATACACAACAGCAATTCAAACCACACCCATGCCAACAACGTGAGGTCACGTTCTAGTTGTTTACAGAGTAAAAACAGAAATGATTTAAGTCCCATTATAGACTTTACATTTTCAAATAATCTTTTTAAACATTTGACAACACATTAGATCATCCATGGTTTTAGCTCAAAATCTACCCCTTTAATGACCCTGAATCATAAACTATGAGGCCATTGGCTGAACCCTCCCTGGCCCACCTTGCCTCCTCGGAGTATGTGGTACCACACAGAGGTCCCATCCAAAGTCAATGTGAAAGTCTGTGTAGCAGCCTCGACACTCATCAGACAGTATCTGCAGAGACACGCAAGCGTCAGCAATGTTTATTTCATCAAAATAAAGAGTAATCTTTCCTCTCTTAAAAAGACTTGACCTTTAAAGGAAAGTGAACATGGGGAACTTACTTCTGAACTTTGGGGTATTGCATGTCAGTGATGGAGTTCGTTGAGTCTCTCTGTCTCTCTTTCAGGTGACGAGGCACACATGTTGTCCCACCCAGTCTATTAGATCTACCTACACACACACACACACACACACCTCAGGTAACAGACAACATACTACCATTTGCGAGTTTCCCTGTAGCTGCTGAAAAGCTTTTGTTGCATAGGGTTTTTTACACACGAGTGTGTGTACTTACTGTGCAGGTCTCCGGACCAGGTTCTCCAGTTTAGTGTGGCTAAACTCCAGGCTGATGACATTATAGAGCTTCTCTCTCTGAGATGGAGGGGTCTCATAGTAACGTGTCCACTGAGCCATGGACATCTCTGTCCCCTTCTGAGTGCTCACATATCCATCACATCTATCATACGTCTGCTGCCTGAGTGTTTTTTTTTTTTTTTTTGGCAATGGTTAGTCACAAAAAGAAAAAAATGTCAAAACAAGCAGCTGGATCCAGGATAAAGTTGCAAGACAAATTAAATACCTAGTAAACTAAAATGTTTATGTAAAATACAAAAAGGGCATAACATCAAATTCACGGAATGGAATTACATGAATTTGACCAGGTCTATGTACAGAGACTCTTGTAAAATAATCCCTCTCAATAATTACTTAAAACGTTATGCATCTTCAGAGGTCCTGCCCTTCAGATTTTGCTGTGTTTGGGATGTAGCAAGCTGGGCCCTATTTCTTGGACGTGGCTCAACTAAGTCGATCATGATATATATATATATATATATATATATATATATATATATATATATATATATATATATATATATATATTATATGTGAGACAGTCATTGCTGCGGTGTGTAGTGTTCAATGTACGGCTCGAGAAGGTCTTTAATAAATGATTCCTTGTGGGCAGAATGGATAGCGCTCGTATAGGAAGTCATCATCACGTCATAAGAACTTTCTCCCTATAAAACGTTAATCTAACTATATCGCTCCTTCATCAATGAGGAAGGGGAGCTGCCCATTTTCTTCAGGGGAGTGGCCATTTATCCAGCTAGACTGAATGAGCCGTGCTGGAGCAGGTTAAAAACATTTTTTATGTGTTGCTATGGTGATTTTGCCAAACTTGCTTCGAGGAACCGAAAACCCTGACTTGTAATCTCATCTGGAAAATGATACCGCTAACCACGTTAGCCAGGTACGAGAAATAGGGCCCTGGTGCCAGATCGTAAGCACGCATCCAGAGGAAGTTGCAAAAATAGCGTAAACAAAAAACAAGAAAAATAGTTTTTTCCTGAATCCGATGTGAGGTCCTGGGACAGGGATGTCGTATGTGTACAGATTGTAAGCCCTCTGAGGCAAATTTGTAATTTGTGATATTGGGCTATACAAAATAAACTGAATTGAAAACACCAAGCAGACAAAGCTTGTTCCAACTCAGGTGAATCTGGGGATTGTCTTTCCCCGCCGGCAGCACCGGTTGTCTTCACCATCATTGTTGTTGTAATCAAAACACCTCATGTTGACATTATTCTATAAAGTAATTCAAAGTTTATTCTCATTTGTTTCTTTCTTTTGACTCACATGGATGTTATTGTTCAATGACATGTTGATAGGAAACACAGCTGCTGCCAGGATTACAACCAAAGACTTGTAGCTGCATCAATTCATTCATTAGGAAAGAAAAAATCTTACCAACAAAACATCTTGACATCATTGACACTGAAGTCAGGATCAGGCATCCTACAGAACAACATGAGGTTTACTAACATTGAAAGTCTGAGAACGAACAAGTATGTAAACAAAAGACTTGATAAAAAAAGAATGTAGCTGTAGATGGGGACATTAAAAGAAAGAAAAGAACAATAAAGAGGATGCCTACTTGATTCCCAGTCCATCGGGCTTCTCAAACATGATTGGGTCCCTCAGGCCGCCTCTCTGGATGAACTCATATGTTAAGTCTAAAATCCACAAAAGGTCAAGAGACATTTTCAAAAGCTTTTCTATCATTCACTCCTGGTCGTTTCATTTCCCACGATTCCTGATTCCTGGCTGAAAGTGGTAGTTATGAAAGACAAGTGTCCCAGCAGACATGATAAAACATCCGTCACGGTGGCCTGTATATGTCAGCCAAGGCAAAACCCAGCGATGTCAAACAGTCTTAAAGTGGCTTTAGTCACCATATATCGCCAGAGGAGGCAACACAATGGTGATTGAGCCTCTGGCCAACTGATGAAAGTATTGCAATATATATATTTTGGCAGTATTACAAATTAGATATCTGTGGTGCTGCTCCCGGGAAGAAATTATGTATCGAGTAACTGCTAATACAAACATTTCTGACTGCTGCAGCATCACATTTAAAGCAGATAACTGGCGAACCACTGAAATGATGAAGTATTCACAGGAAATGCAATGTGATCGTCAGTGAGCGTGACACTGACTGCCATTGCTCATCAAAAATGTGTCTTAAAAAAACAAGACAGCAGTCATTTTGGTTGGGTTTCTTTGACAGCAGATCAGTTTGTAGCAGATCAATATTGGCAGGAAGTAAACGGAACCGAAAACAGCAGGCCTGGAGGCTGCTACTGGATACTCAGAGCTACTGTATGTGACTTAAGCAACCATAGTTACCGTGAGAAAACGAACAGTTCACGCATTGTATTAAGCTAATGTTATCACTGTCTGACCAAGCAACAGAAACAGAATGGGATGAGCTCTGCGTTTTTTCACCTGCCAAACGTGCTCCCTCTAACTAGGGCCTACTGGAACAGTCAGAAGCATTTACAGACGACAGGCTGCACACCAACTTCTCAGCGAGGTAATTAACTTTTTTCACTTTCGCTGTTTGCAGACCCAGACTTCTGCAAACAACTTCTTTATTAAAACAAAAAAAGTTTGTTGTGCTTTCCCAGTATTCAGTGAGAGAGAGAGACTAAGCTTCACAAGTTTTGAATTAACTTTTCTATGTCGTGAAAATTGTTGTTAATTTGGACTGTGCTCGCATACCTCTTCCCTCAATTCGCAGGATCCGGTCAGAGCTGAACCTCTGACTGTGGACTTCTCCTCCAAGTCCAAACATTCTCCTTCATCAATCTCCTCATCTGAGATTCCGTCGTCATGGTAACGTCGTCGGGTACCAGCCCGCTGCGGAGATGGAAGGAAGGGTTCATCAGTAAAAAAAAAATATATATATATATATATATGATATATATATATATATTATATATATATATATATATATATATATATATATATATAATGATGACATAGGTGTCCATGTTCAAAATAGACAAACAAACCAGAGTCAAATCCATCAATTTCAGTTTCTATTCCTAAAAACAGTTTTTTGTTGACAAACTAGTCTGAAAAATTGAGATTAAAAGCTTAAAGTTGCTCAGAACATTAGGACGGCAATTATTTCTTCATAGTCACTGTATATTAAATAAAAACATGTGGCGAGTAAATAGTGTCAGCAGAGACCAAATCAGGACACAAAGATCAATGGAACTCCTTGCCCCTGCTTCCTACATCCAACCCGTGGCCTGGCTTCCTTCCCAATGGCCCTGCCTCCTTCCTTGTGCCTCCTGCCTCAAGGGCCTGGACTCATTGGTCCGGCCTCTTTCGAGATGCCTCTGTGGCCCTGCCTCCTGCAATGGCCCCTGTTTCATGGATTGTGGAGGTCTGGATCGTGGTCAACGCCTACTACTCATTATTCATACTTTTTTGTCATATTCATTGAATGTGTTGTAACTCTGTTCATTCTGTACACATGACATCTATTGCTTCTGTCCATCTGGGGTGAGGGATCCTCCTCTGTTTGCTCTCCTGAGGGTTCTTATCCCATTTTTGGAGAGTTTTTCCTGATCCGATGTGAGGTCCTGGGACGGGATGTCGTATGTGTACAGATTGTAAAGACCTCTGAGGCAAATTTCTAATTTGTGATATTGGGCTATACAAAATAAACTGAATAAAGTTGCACCGTCTTGTTTAAAACCAAAGATATTAGTCAAGGGGCTGAACACCAGATCATGTACACTGTGTGTGTGTGTGTGTGTGTGTGTGTGTGTGTGTGTGTGTGTGTGATTACAAACAAGGTCTGGTGTTCAGCCTCTTGACTAATATGAACACAGTTTATAAAGGGAGAAAATAAGGTCCAACGTAGCCAAATTATTTTTAAACTCACCAGCCCTTTGCTGTACCTTGGCTTGGAATCATCCATTATCACTGGAAAACCTACCTCTGCCCAACCAAATGCAGGTACCGATATTTAACGACGCATAGTGCTACGGTAGAGTATGGCAGTGTCCCTGGCTCCATTGGACAGTAAACAAGCAGCGTGTTGGTGGCTTAATGGTGGCTTAACTTGCTTAAATTATAAAAACAAGTTGTGAGTCTCAGCCTCCTGACTAGCTAATAGAGTTGATAATACGCGACGTTCTTGGTTGGCTTTTATAAGCTCTTAAACTTACCAACGCGAATTGCTCCTGTTCTAACGTCTTCCTACAGTTAGTGAGGTCACACATGTTCGGGGAACAACGTGGGCTGGATAATGGGAAGCTTGAAAGCTTAACCTGGACCTCATCTAAAGAGGCCAATTACTGAAATGTTTAAATACAATTCCCAAGTCGTGTCAGCTAATGTTTTTCGAAAGCGTACTGCATATATCGATAGAAAAAAACTCACATGAGATGAAGTCGTATTAAATAGCAGGATGCTACTGTTATTCCTAGTATAGTATAAGTTAATGCGGTTTCCGACATCCGCCATTTTCCATCCCATCACAAAACATCACCACCATATCTCGCCCACAACAGAAGATTGGGCCAATCAAAGCTATTCCGGCGAGGCATTCATTGGACTACTAACTCACGCAAACTATTTGCAAACTGTGATTGGACAAGTATAACCAATAGACATATCAAGTAGCTGGAAAACTACCAATAACAGCACAATTCGAAAACGGCATCATACTTCATTGGTCATTATATCCTAATAACGTTACTGACTGGACAAACACACAATCAGTCAAGAGAAGAGGCCAATCACGCGATGATACAAACGCACTGACCACCACCCCATTATTCAATATAGCTAGTCATCACTCATAAATAACCATAATTACCTTTAAAATAATGAATTTTAAAATGCTTACCCCCATATCCACACAGGTCCGTCAATTTACAGACGCCTTCAGTAATCCGAGATGTGTGACGTATTCTGCGTCCGGGGTTTTAGCTCCCAAAGGCTCGCATCGGAGATACACCCTTTGTCGTCTTCACACCAACGAGGAGGTGCTTGCAGGTCTATCAATCGAAGTGTACTTTACACGAGCAATCAACGATTGGCTGGAAAATGTTGCATCGCTCTTGTGATTGGTTGCAGTGACTTGTCTCTCAAAACGCGTCTAGCCTGAGTACGGCGAGCGAGAGGAAATGGCAACTGCACATGTAACACTAGACTCGTTCGAGATGTGCCAGTTCTGCGCAGAGGCGATCGGCGCGCAATGCATGCCGGTTAGATTTGTGTCCGACTTGCTCCCGACTTGCTCTGACGTCATGCACACGTGGTCAACGATACTCTCACGAGAGCGAGGCGGCCGTCAGTTTAAGAGCCAGGCGCGGCAGGAGCTCTCCATCCACTGCGTGGCCCAGTGCATGATGGGAAACGCCTCGCTGTCGCCACATCAGAGAGCTGATTGGCTATTAGATCTAAATCAAACACCACGTGTTGTAGAAAATCCATATTTTAGGTGTAGTTAAAATACTGGATAACATTGGATCGTTCGCTATTTGTCTCATGTAGTGCAACAATGTGGGTGGTAATAATAATAATAATAATGTATATGGTTATTTATTTAGCATCTGTAAATAAATAATTTATAGAGAAATGACAACTATCTTCACATATATGTATTTATATACATTTATGTGTAAATAAATATGACATCCAACAACTACAATATGGCCAATATTTTGTCCTCAATTCCAAAAATAACAGTTAAATAAATAAAAAGATATCAAAATTTAGACCACTGTGAAAAGTAGATTTATTTTATTTTGGAAAATCCCATTTGTGTGACCTCAACAGATTGGAAATGCATTTTGTCCATGTATGAGATTACATATTAGATATCCCAAACCTTATTTAATTTGCTAAGATGATTAGTTCTGTTAAATATATTTGTTGGAATGCTATGAAGTGAACTTCATCTCCAGACACATTTCAACACATTTCAGACACATTTCAACTTTTAAATGTTGACACAATCTTCAACTATTACTGTATGATTCAGCTTTTTGATACTGCTGCTGTTACTTCTTGGAACCACTGATACTTCTACTACAACCACTACTAAAACTTCAGCTGCTGAAAACTACTCTTGTTAGAATACGACATAAGTAGAGGGATCTCTTCTGCCTCCATTTCATCTGCGATCAAGAATGCAAACGCTATTTTTTCCGCCATAGTTATCAACATTAGGTCTGTAAACTAGTACTAAACTAGTTCCAACTGTTGTTGTGACTTCCTGAACACTGACTTCCTGAACACTGACTTACCTGAACACTGACTTCCTGAACACTGACCTCCTGAACACTGACTTACCTGAACACTGACTTACCTGAACACTGACTTCCTGAACACTGACTTACCTGAACACTGACTTACCTGAACACTGACTTACCTGAACACTGACTTCCTGAACACTGACTTCCTGAACACTGACTTCCTGAACACTGACTTACCTGAACACTGACTTACCTGAACACTGACTTACCTGAACACTGACTTACCTGAACACTGACTTACCTGAACACTGACTTCCTGAACACTGACTTCCTGAACACTGACTTACCTGAACACTGACTTACCTGAACACTGACTTCCTGAACACTGACTTCCTGAACACTGACTTACCTGAACACTGACTTCCTGAACACTGACTTACCTGAACACTGACTTCCTGAACACTGACTTCCTGAACACTGACCTCCTGAACACTGACTTCCGGTGTGTTCTTTGAAGGCAGCTGAAAACTGTCCGACTTAATCACAGTTTTTTGGCCACGCCCCCTGCAGCGGCCGCCTGCTCTCGTCTAGATTCCAGGCGAGGCGCAGCTCTAACGAACGAGCCTAATATAAATATAATCACTCACACGCAAAAGAAATAACGGTTTCATTTTATTTTCGTCAACAGCTACAATGAACAACTACCTAATACATTGATACAAACTGACAGGGCTGAAATAATGCAAGCAGGAAAAGAAGAACGCACACATTCCTGTAACATTACATGTTACAAGTGTCACACAAGCTAATAATAATCGGCCGATGTGTGGACTGAACCATGGTTGACCGTTAGTCTTTCCTCCTAACTTCATGAATAATCTTATAATAATCTTTTAATCAGTTCAACATCAAAACTCCAATATATGAACAATCTTCCTTTATTTCAATGAACATAATTTGAATTAAGGCCCACTATGGAGTCAAAGCAGAAAATAACAGAGATGTACAAAAGAATAACAACAGCGGCCTCAATATTTATGATACTGACTGCATAGATATACACCATGCTAGCGGGCAGTGTGGTGATCATGCTACTGGGATGTCCGTTTACTTTCACTTCATTCAAATGTTAACAGCCGCTGCTATTCATTCCTTAATCATCAACAAATATGTGCAGTTGTTTCTTGGGGATACTCCCATGAATTTGACAACATTCCTAATTTTTTAGGTTTGACAGCATTGTAAGGAATCTTTGCCTCCTAGTAAAGTGTCGAAACCTGCTTTTCTCATATGGAAAAAGTGGACATAGATGTAAATAAATGCAAATAAGATCACCTGCTGGGACAGAATAGCATCAAAATTGACATGAATTGTAAATATATATTTTTTAATTATTATTATTATTAGTACCGCCATCTGGTCATCTTTTCTACTTTTTCTAGCTAATCTAAACCCAAAAATCCAGAAAGTCCTGTACATATACAATATCATTTACTGACTAATCCTGCACATAACACCATACACATTAATATTAATACTGCTCTAGTTACTTCTCAGAGTAAAAGATACAAAAACTACACATTTCCCAAAATGGGACTTGTGTCATTGTGAATGGAACATTTTCTGTCTACAGTGTATAAGGGAGATGCAGTATACTGATAGTGTATTAGGCAATGCTCTAGTCTACAATACATCTCACTTTCATCATAAATTAGTATTCAGATTTGGGTTTGGACTATGGTCTGGTGATTCAACTATGTTTGAGGCAATTTTGTAGTAGTGGTGGATGCTTTGTTAATCTCGCTAACATCATGTGACTCTCAATGAATTCTGCAGGGTTAGGGTTAGTAATTATCTAAGAGACAAATCAATTCAATCTAAATGCACTGAAATCATATTACGTTCTCTTCTTAGGCCAAAGTTCCATTCAGATTATCTTTAATTGAATGAACTAAATATGGGGCACCATGAGAAGGTTCTATTTTGAATGAGTTAAAATGACAGTAGTCTCTATTTAGTGACCAACTGAAAGCAATGCTGCTCTGCCTCCTCCTCCTATACTCTGTGGACTCAGCTGGTGGGTTGGCTCATTCCGGTGTTCTATTTGAAGAAGCTGAAGACAAACGAACCCAGTATCAAGGCCAAGATCACACAGCAGCAGAAGATCATCATTTGTTTCTGGAGAACAGGAGGGAAAAAGATGTGTTGCCTTACATTTCTTCTTTCGAGTCATATCATATAAAATATAACATTACTGATGAAAAGACAGTCTTGCACAATGTTAACTATTTGGGTCATTTCATTCATACTTTGTGTGTAAAATATAAAATCCAAAATGATTATGCTTGACCAAAGTTAGTTTCTTGAGAAAACAATGATGACAATGAAAACAAGGACTTATTTATGAATATACCTGTAGTGAAGGTTGGAGATATTAATTCTCAAAGAGATAATCAAAAAGTCAATAAAATTAGTGGCCTTTGCAAATATCACAGGTAGATGCAGCTCCTGGCTTTATCTCGGGTTTGTGGTTGCCATTGTTATGTTTGGTTATATTAAAGACAACTAACTCCAGTGTATCAATCAGTAAATGCATGTTATATAATAAAATATATCGGTTATGGGGCTGTTACGACTTTAAAAATGTGTTAACAGGTCATTACATCAATGTTACCGCTGAATCAGTCTCAACTTACCCTACGCGCCTCTTGCTGGAATTTGGCTGCCTTTTTGGTGTCGGCCACTGCTCTCTCTACAAAGCCCACTGACTGGTCCATGTTGCCCTCAATTCTGTCGATCATGCCACCCTGGAAAGAGGGCAGGACAAGAGGGAATAATGCCAGAGAAGAGAACAACTTGTTGTTTGTTATGTTGACCATTTGCATTTGAACAGCAAGAAAGTGCTCCAATTCCTTTGTTTTGTCTGACATCTGCTGCTGGTGGTCACCTTTACCTGCATTTGATCACACAGCTGGAACAAATAAACGGGCCACATGAGGTCGATATTGATTTTACTTTTAACTGTGTTCCGTCCAGGCTTCCTGAAGCCTTAAAGTTCCTACCTCGTGGATTTAATATCAACACCAGTATTCTACATGATCAATAGTTAGATGAAAAAAGGAAAATTAAAGTTTTTTCAGCTACCACAACTTGTATTACGCTACTGTATGTAATGTATAATAGATTTATTATATGGGAGAGAGTTGTCATGAAATCTTTTTTTAAATGCTTTGCAGTTTCAAAAACTGTACATTTTAATCTCCATAATGAGCCATTCAATTCAGTTTATTTTGTATAGCCCAATATCACAAATTACAAATTTGCCTCAGAGGGCTTTACAATCTGTACACCTACCTCACATCGGATAAGGAAAAACTCCCCCAAAATAACCTTTCATGGGGGAAAAGGGAAGGTTATTGTTGTTGTTGTTTGTGTGTACCTGATTCTCAACCAGCATGGCAATATCAACAAACATGTCATGGAGCTCTTTGATGCTGCTTTCAAGCCTCATGATGTCTTTGTGACGAGCCTCAATCTCATTGAGGGCCTGCTGGTTGATCTTAGAGTCCATAATCTGTGGAAGGAAGGGGTGTGTGGTGAAACAAACACAGACAAAATGAAGTCAGCAGAAGAACGAGAATACATTAAAAGGATTTAAAAAAAGATTAGAAGCAGATCCTCAGAGAACAAATTAATTTTGTGGCAATGATACAGTTACTCATATACTCAAACACTTAATGAAATATCTGGTCAAGTTCAACAGGGGGCTGACTCAATAGTCATATTTGCACAGTCTAATAATCAATTCAAAAGTTTGGTTTTGGCTCACGAACAGTCCAAAAGTCAAAATGTTGAGGTCAATATCATGTAAGACAGAGAATTCTCACAAAAAGGAATTGACTATTAAAGATTTGGTTTGGTAGTGTTCCTGGTCTATTTCTTCAACACTGATGCATATGATAGTGGCTCAATGGGGCAGTGCTAAGTGTGTGCCTGTAGTGAGTGTGGGTGGTTGAGCGCACTCTACTGAACGCACTAGTTGAATTGTTTCAGCTCTGGTTGTGCTATTTCCACAAAAAAAGGCAGATTCACACTATCATTCTCACCCCGGCAGTGAAGACAGCTGAGTTGCCTCCCTCCAGCATCTCTTCCAGTTCCTCGTCAGTCGTTGCTTTCCCCGCTGTGATGAACAGAAAGAACAGTTATACACGTGTTTTAGATAAATAATCATAACAGCATGTTAAAAGTGGATTCAACATGACTGACGTTAAAGGTTACTCTGTGAAGTAGATTGATGTTCACAGCACAAGCATAGGGGTGACACATATTTCTGCCAAATCAGCCAGAAACGATAGACATTCGAGAGTCATGAAAATCTCAGGAACCGTCACACACTGTAAAATAAAAAATCTGTAATAATATATATATATATATATATATATATATATATATATATATAATATTTATATACATCAATTGAAAAGTAATATTCAAATCTGACTATAACAGGTCAGAATTGGATTTATCATACTTACTACATACTAGTTATAAAGGCTCTTGTTCCAAACTATAACCCGTAGGAAGGGGTTTGTGGCTGTCATTGTTATGTTAAAAGCAGATATACACCAAGCAAGCTCCAATGGTGTAATAACAACCATATGGTAATATATATATATATATATATATATATATATATATATATATATATATATATATATATGATACAATGTTACAAGTAAAGCCATTATGCTTGAAAATAATAAATAAATGTTAAAAATAGAAAGTAATCAGAAGACCAAGTCATGTTTAACAGAGTAATGCCATGTGACACTGTATGACAGTGACAGATGGAGTAGTCTACAATCTGAATGTGGTAATGTAATGTGAAAAGTCCATACCCACGGCAATGTGGGTATGGATATATATATATATAATAGCATTTTGTAGTTTGGCTTTCTTGAAGAAATTATACTTTCTTGATTCTTGTTGTTCTGAGTTTGTAGTTATGGTTTAATGCACTTATTGTAAGTCACTTTGGATAAAAGCGTCAGCTAAATGAAATGTAATGTAATAAATAGATAGATATAGATAGATATATAGCACCCATAATAGCACAAACCAAAAAATAACAATAATATTTTATATATATATAATAAGAATATCCAATATCTAATATTGTCATCAAAAATTAAAAAAAAAAATAAATCCTTTAAGAAGGGCAACCTTTTTACTTTAAAAATAACTTCATAAGAGTAGACATAAGTTTCCATCAAATCTACGGCTTCATAAAACTCCCGTCTCCACCTGAATTGTTCAGTTTTGGCTGCCAAAACGTTGGTCTGTTTTGGAAAATATATATACAGTATATATCAGCGGTAGCATTGATCAGAGGAGGTGATGTGTAACATGAGAAAAAATTAAATAAAAACAAAACGGAAAAATATAGCATGCTTCAGCTACTTGGGGGTGGGGGTTCAGACCTCCCAACACCCCTACAACCTGGCTGTGCAAAAGTAAATATTTCTGCTCAACACCAAAACATGTGTTTAAATTGTTTACTGTAAATAATCATACCATCCTTTTGTCTGATTGTAGCATGTAATAATGAATTGTAACTCACTGATCTCCAGCTGTCGGGCGATTCGTCCTTTGCTCTTATCTCTGAAGTCAACCTGAGCTTCGTTGTATTTTGTCATCACCTCTACAAACTTCTTGGCCAGGATAGCATGCTGGGAGAAACAAGAACGCAGTTCTGTTGATTTACTTTAAAAAGTGAATATATACACTTGGTTTTGAGAGGTTTTATCTCCACACAGGGGTGACAAGGGCCACTGTGGCTCAGGGGTGACTGGTTCAGTGGTGAGCAGGATCGTCCTTCAATCAGAGGATCGGCGGTTCGATCCTCGGCTCCACTAGTCCATGTTGATGTGTCCTTGGGCAAGACACTTAACGCCAAATGTCTCCCGTATCTGTGCCTATGTTGTATGAATGTGTGTATGAATGTTAGTTAGTCCTGATGGGTCCCATGGTAGCTCCTCCCATCAGTGTATGAATGTGTATGAACCTTAGCTCCTCCCATCAGTGTATGAATGTGTATGAACCTTAGCTCCTCCCATCAGTGTATGAATGTGTATGAACCTTAGCTCCTCGCATCAGTGTATGAAGGGGTGAATAATGTCATGTAGTGTTAAAGAGCTTTGAGTGATTGGAAGACTAGAAAAGCACAATACAAGGTCCATTTACCATTATAATGTTGGTATAAAAGTGTAATGTTAGTATACACAATATACCAACAGAATATAACACTCAGGGCAAATTCATTCTTAAAGTATTACTTGTAGCTAGCAACAAAGCAATAACTAAGAATGGCTAGGCAAGGAAGCAACAACAAAAGGACAGTGATCTAAGACTAAACCTAATTTAATGTTGTTATCTAATATTGTCAGACCTGTGATTTGCGTATCCTGAGGTCGGCTGAGGCCCTCTCATCTGTGTTTGACTCAAGCTGGCGCTCAATACCTGATGCACACACACACACACACACACACACACACACACACACACACACACACTCACACACACGCACACACACACACACACACACACACACACACACACACACAGAAAAAGGGACAGAAACAACCAATACCGTGATTCTGTTGTTGTTGTAAAAGTCTGAAAAGATGAGACAGAAATACTTCTGGATTATAATTAGTACTAGTATACTGTATGTCTACTCAAACATGACATTTATTGTTATGAGCAGTGGTAGACTGCTGCTTTACTCTCACACTGCACATTCTTATACAATGTATTTCCATGTTTAACATTTACATACCACCACAATATCAAGGAATAACTCTTCTTCCAATTGTTTATACTCACTTTTTCTTGTTTAAACTGGGAAATACTTTCTCTTAGGTTAAAAAACAACAAAAACTAAAGGTAGGCCTGTAAAGAATAAATACTGACTCTTAAGTTTGTTTCTTGCATTGTTGGCTGACTTCTTGATCTCATTGGTGAGGGCTTCAACGTCATCTTGTATTTCTGAAAGAGAGAGTAAGAGCAGAGATTATCAAACAGTTATAATTAACTGAAAGTAATAGAGTTGAAGGTGAATATGTATGTGTTTGGTTACTCTGTTCAGATGTGGGGGCAGACAAGATGGTGGAGTAGAGTTTTTTTATTTCTGCAACGCTCTCGTCAATCTTGTCAATGCTGCTGCGGATATCTTCCGACTGATAGACACACACATGCACACGCACTCTTTCATCAGTAAGCAATAAATACATTTTCTTTTGGAAATGTAAGAAATAGACAGACTGACACAAATAGAACACCTGATTAAAGAAATCATCCATGAAAGCCTCGTTCTCCACAGGAACCTCAATGTCATCGCCTCCAGCATCACTCTTCTGTTAAACACACACGCACATTTAAAAGGAGGTCAATACTGAACTTGAGGATGAAATATACACAGGATAATATACTGGCGCCCACTGCTCGTTTTTTTAAAAGGCCTGTAAGAAATATTTTAACTAAATATATACTAACAAATGGCTTGGTCATATTTATATTAAATAACAATGTATGTACATTGCGCATCATGGTTTAAACATTAAATGTCGCCTACATTTTGTGAAATTATCTCTGTCCCGGAATATTTTTGTTTTTGTTAATTTCGAGAAGCAGATATAGACATCCTTTTTGTAATATGATAAACCAATAAACTGCTTTATCAAACTATAGTTGTTTAGTAGTGTTTTAATTTTTTCTTGTTTCTTGTTTTATTTTTATTTTTCAAATTCATATGGGACTTTCTGGTCTAGAAACAAAGATTTTCTCATAACTCGTTGAAGACTACGCGTAAAAATGTTTGGGCCCGTGATTCCACATGTTTATGTCCGACACCCCTAGATCCAAGCTACATATTGTATCTGGGATATGATAACAACATGGGGATCTCTCCATACTGAATTATGTTTTCCCCAAGTCTCATTCAATATGATTTAATGGAGATTTAAATTTGATTTGGCTAACGCTAACTGTGGTTCAGTTTATGTGCGAGGTCATGGAAAATAAGCCCATTCTGTGATATCTTATGAATATAATCATTGTTATATTAATCACTATAGGACTATACTATAATCACTGACCTATGTTTTAAAGCAGATACTATAGTCCTAAAGTCTACGTCAACTCTAATATTAGGTAAAAGCTTGTTATATTATTTAAGACTGAGTAGTTAAATAAGATTAATTCACATTTTAGTTTCAGGTGTGCAGAAGGCAGGAGTGCGTGCGAGGTAAGCATTCATGCAATGTTAACCTGCACTTGCCCTCACATCAGGCACGCACACAGAGTTTGGGTCAGTTACATATATTTCAAATATTCGGCAACAGCCTACTGGTTATTTTAAATGCTGTTTTCATATTTTGTGAAATGTGCTATTGTTTGATGATAGCAGGTAAATTAAATACATATTGAATGAAAGCAAGAAACATTGGCCTTTTCCAGCCTGTGCGACTGTGGTTACACACACACACACACACACAGTAGCAGTTACAGGAGGGCCTGTGAGAGCAACAAGTGCACCACAGGGGAAATATGACAATGACTAAACGTACCTCTTTCAGCTGCGCCAATCGGTCCTTCATTTTGAGGAGTCTGTGGTTCAAATGATTACAAATAAATAAATAGATAGATACAAAACCACGGGTCTCAGACAACAATACTCTCTCTTTCCCACAACAGCTATGTCCTCCAAATTAGCCCAGCGGAAATGAGTAGTTAATTAAATAAATCCTGGAGATTTGACCGGAAGAGAGCTGTCAGAGCCAGAAAGGAGCCGTAGACACGAAGATGAGTTAGAATAAGGAATACATCTAACTGTACATAAATAGAAGGCCTTTGGATTTCTCTCCCTGAGGGCAATAGTTGTGGTCAACCTAACCGGAGGTCCTACTAAGCCTCTATCCTCTAAGAACGGATTAGGAAAACAGCGTCCAGCACGATAAACCTGTCTCCCCCTTCACCCCTCCCAACACTGTATGGTGTGTGCTTTAGGTGTTCCTAGTCTATTGGTCTATACCTTGCAAATTGAAATGGACACTGAGTGGCCAAAAATAGTATTATATTATTAATACTATTTTATTTCTTACTATTTACTGTATAACATTGTTAAGTGGGAATTCTATTGTGAAAATAAACAAATGTATTCATTATATGCGGTCCAAAAGTATTGTGCCCGAAAATGCAATACTATACAAATTTCAAATAAAAGGCAGAACAATGAATTTATGCTATATGAATATCTACTGTAGTGAAAAAAATAGAAATGTGTTTTCTGCAAACAAGTTGATGCTGTTAACTGTTTACAGATAACCTTATAACATCTAATCATTTGTATGAACAGAAGTTAAAAGTCACCGTTTTCTTTGACAATACAAACGTTTTTCACATCAACAAATACCTGTCTAAGATATACACCAAGTATGTTGTGTTGCATCTGCTTTTTACTATTGTCTGAATGCTCACCATTTCATGTTCTGCTCAGGATACCAAAGGGTTCTTAATGGTTGGTAATGTTGCTTTAGACCAGTTTATTAAAGGAAGGAGCTTCATGGCCTTTAGGGGGTGCTAACATGGTGTATGAAGAGTTTAAAGGTAACTAAGGTAACAACAGTGTAACCCTAGTTCTATAAGCACAGGTAGAGCCCTCTACAGGTGACACTTTCCTCCATTCATGAGCATGCATTCACACACTGAACGTTTTCCTAAGCATAACCGGCCAATCAGGACGTGCCTACTCATATTCATGTGGAACCCCACTTTATAAAAGGCAGAACATCCCAATGCCAAGCTATCCTACCCCTCTTCAGCGAGTGACTGTTACAGGTCTGAGATCGACAGAGCCTGATGACAGACTTGTGCCTGAGAAAACAGGAATAAATCAGACAGTCAACTGCTCAACTTCTCCATTAAGAGTCTTCACAAGTTATTTTATTTCACAAGTGAAACAATCATCTCTCCATGTTGGTCCATTTCTACCTGACCAAAACAAAACAATCAATTATATTAATAGTATATTAAACACATTTGTTGTAACCTAAGGTTCAACCCTTCTTATTGCACCTTGGCTAATTTACTTTACTAATGATGGCGGAATTACAGCGTAGCTACCAAACAAAACAGAAAGTAATCTTCTAACAATGTTTACTAACCATTGGTACACAATTCACAAGTTATATTTGGGTGTACTTTGCCAGTTTACTGACCTGAGAAAACAGGAATAAATCAGACAGGCAACTGCTCGGCTTCTCCATTCAGAGTCTTGGGTTACAATAGTGTAGCCTAAATTCTAATTTACTAGGTTCCCCCCTCTACTGGACTCTATGGGTAGTGGATGGAGCCCGATAAATGCACATCCTGGGGCGGGGGCGGGTGCATCAGCAGGGTCCATGGCCATGCCGCATCAGCAAGGCCAAGACAGAAGGCCGGCTCAACAGGCAGGAGGCATCAGACCACAGCCATTTACAAAAGTACATAAACACATTACATGAATATGACAATGTATGAATGAAACTCCAATCCATGAAACAGAAGGAGGTAGAGAGGAGGGGAGGCGGGGCATCAGCAGGGCCAACGCGGGAGGCCGGCTCACCAGGCATCAGACACCTCCAGGTCCAATGGACCCTATGAGACCTGAAGTCACAAAGACTCCGGGGAGGAAGCAGAGTTAATAAGGTGCAATGGTGATATGTAAATTCATCCATAACCTAGACCAATTGTCCTCAACGGTTTCTACTTCTAAACCGTCTACCTGTCTCTTAGACCCCATCCCAACGAGGCTGCTTAAAGACGTGTTGCCTTTAATTGGCACCTCTCTGTTGGATATTGTTAATGTGTCTTTGCTAACAGGCCATGTACCACATTCCTTCAAAGTAGCTGTAATTAAACCTCTCCTGAAGAAGCCCACTCTTAATCCAGAGGTGTTGGCTAACTACAGACCAATCTCTAACCTTCCCTACCTCTCTAAGATCTTTGAGAAAGTAGTCGCAAATCAGTTGTGTCACTTTCTACATCAGAATAGTTTATTTGAGGAGTTTCAGTCAGGATTTAGAAAACACCACAGCACAGAGACAGCACTGGTGAACATTACAAATGACCTCCTAATTGCATCAGATAAAGGACTCATCTCCGTACTGGTATTATTAGACCTTAGTGCTGCGTTCGACACCATTGATCATGACATCCTATTACAGAGACTGGATCAGTCGATTGGCATTTCAGGTACCGCACTAAGTTGGTTTAAATCCTATTTATCAGATCGATCTCAATTTGTATTTGTAAACGATGAAGCCTCAATGACCACCAACGTTAATCACGGAGTTCCACAAGGTTCTGTGCTTGGACCAATTTTATTTAACTTATATATGCAATAGTCTAGCCGTGAGATGACCAGAGCCTGGACCAGAACCTGTGCCGCCTTCTGAGTGAGAAGAGGTCGTATTCTCCTGATGTTGTACAGCATGTACCTACAGGAGCGTGTTATTGCGGTAATGTTGGCAGTCAGGGAGAGTTGACTGTCGAGCGTCACTCCGAGGTTCCTGGCAGTCGGAGTCGGAGCCAACACAGTTAATCCAGAATGATGCAGCTTGTGTACTCACAAAAGAGATCACATTACTCCTGTATGAGCTGCTCTGCACTGGCTCCCTGTAAAATCAAGAATCACATTTAAAATGATTCTCCTCACCTACAAAGCCTTGATTGGTGATGCACCATCATTTTTTAAGGAGCTTGTAGTACCATATTGCCCCACTAGAGAGCTGCGCTCACTAAATGCGGGGCTACGCGTGGTTCCTAGAGTCCTAAAAAGTAGGATGGGAGCAAGAGCCTTCAGTTATCAAGCTCCTCTTTTATGGAACCAGCTTCCAATTTCAGTCCTGGAGGCAGACACAGTCACCTCATTTAAGAATAGACTTAAGACTTTCCTGTTTAATAGTGCTTATAGTTAGGGCTGAATCAGGTTTGCCCTGGTCCAGCCCCTAGATATGCTGCTATAGGCTTATAGGCTGCTGGGGGATGTTTTAGGATACAGGAGATAGGTGCTCAGTGTATCCTAAAAACATCCCCGAGCAGCCTATAAGCCTATAGCAGCATATCTAGGGCCTGGACCAGGGCAAACCTAATTCAGCCCTAACAGGGGCGGACTGGGGGAAAAATGTGGCCCGGGAGTTCCTGTCAGACCGGCCTACTCAATACACGACGCGTTGCCCCACTTGGAAATATACCCATACACTTAACATTATTTTGGACGATTACAAAGAAATCATATATGTTTTGTTTTTTATAACATTTGGCTCCACCACTTTAATATACTAATTTTACTAAAATTGGACACACAGAAGTTGTACTTAAGTACATGTAAGTATACTTTTATGTACTAATTACTGTGTGGCCCTGGGTGTTATCTAGGCTCTGGGACCCCTGGCTGCTGCTTCTTCCAGCAGAATCATCAATCTAGATAACATATTAATATTGTTATGTCACTTTCTTTGACTTCTCCAGTGCATTTAACACCATCCAACCACTGCTACTGAGTGAGAAACGGTGGGGGTAGACTTGTCCACCATCTCCTGGATCACTGACTACCTCACAGGCAGACCACAGTTTGTCAGAATGGGCCATGTGCTGTCTGATACGGTGGTCAGTGATGTTGGAGCCCCACAGGGAATTGTTCTGTCTCCCTTCCTCACCCTGTACACCACTGACTTCCAGTACAACACGGGGTCATGCCATCTGCAGAAGTACTCTGATGACTATGCAGTGGTCGGGTGTATTAGGGATATAAAATGAGATCGATCTGATAAATAGGATTTAAACCAGCTTAGTGCGGTACCTGAAATGCCAATCGACTGATCCAGTCTCTGTAATAGGATGTCATGATCAATGGTGTCGAACGCAGCACTAAGGTCTAACAAAACAAGTACAGAGATGAGTCCTTTATCTGATGCAATTAGGAGGTCATTTGTAATTTTCACCAGTGCTGTCTCTGTGCTGTGGTGTTCTCTAAATCCTGACTGAAACTCCTCAAATAAACTATTCTGATGTAGAGTCACACAACTGATTTGCGGTTCTTAACTCTGCTTCCTCCCCGGAGTCGTTGTGACTTCACGTCTCATAGGGTCCATTGGACCTGGAGGTGTCTGATGCTGGTGAGCCGGCCTCCCGCGTTGGCCCTGCTGATGCCCCGCCTCCCCTCCTCTCTACCTCCTTCTGTTTCATGGATTGGAGTTCCATTCATACATTGTCATATTCATGTAATGTGTTTATGTAACTTTGTAAATGCTGTTCATTCTGTACACATGACATCTATTGCTTCTGTCCATCCGGGGAGAGGGATCCTCCTCTGTTGCTCTCCTGAAGGTTTCTTCCCTTTTTTCCCTGTCAAAGGTTATTTTTGGGGAGTTTTTCCTGATTCGATGTGAGGTCCTGGGACAGGGATGTCGTATGTGTACAGATTGTAAAGCTCTCTGAGGCAAATTTGTAATTTGTGATATTGGGCTATACAAAATAAACTGAATTGAATTGAATAGATCAGTCTGTAGTTAGCCAACACCTCTGGATTAAGAGTGGGCTTTTTCAGGAGAGGTTTAATTAGAGTTACTTTGAAGGAATGTGTTACATGGCCTGTTAGCAAAGACACATTAACAATATCCAACAGAGAGGTGCCAACTAAAGGCAACACGTCTTTAAGCAGCCTCGCTGGGATGCGGTCCAAGAGAAGTAGAAACTGTTGAAGACAATTGGTCAAGGTTGATGGGAGAAAAGCTATCCAAATATACACCAGGGCATACAGCCATTTCCAAGGCCACTCCACTTGAGGACAGATGGGCACTGGATGAGAGCAAGAGGTCATCAATCTTGCCTCTAATAGTTAGAATATTATCATTGAAGAAGTTCATGAAGTCATTACTACTGAGGTCTATAGGAATACATGGCTCCACAGAGCTGTGACTCTCTGTCAGTCTGACTACAGTGCTAAAGAGAAACATGGGGTTGTTCTTATTTTTCTCTATTATTGACAAGTAATAGGCTGCTCTGGCATTAAGGAGTGCCTTCTTATATGTTTTAAGACTATCTTGCCAAACTAAGCACAAACGATGTGGGCTATGTAGATAACTGGCAGACTTTCTGGGAAAAGCCTGATCTAATTAGTCGAAACGGCATTCATCTTTCAACTTTGGATGAAGCGCGCCTCACAGAAAGAGTGAATGAAAAAAAAAAAGTCGTAAAAAATGTTTTATTTTGAAAAAGGACCGGATACATCCATCTGTGCGTCACGAAATATGTCACACATCTCAAGAGGTCACGTATTACGTATAAGTAGGGTTGCAAAGGGGCGGAAAGTTTCCAGTAAATTTCCGGAAAGTTTCCACGGGAATTTTGGCTCGGGAATTTTGAAAAAAAAAATGTGCCTAAGCTTTTTTGCAAAAGCATATAACAGGGAACTTAAGTGTAGTTGAGAACAAGACTATGCACGCCTAGCTCAGCTGCAGCTGGTTGGGAACATTGTCTGCCAGAAACATAAACGTAAACATAAAACGTTCTGTTGTTTTTGAACGTCTTTGTCATCAGTGTCTGAACGTTCCAGCCCTATGCCTGGCAAGTGTGAGAGCGCCGAGTTGCGTAGAGGCCAAGAGCGGTATTGCAGACAGATAGAGATTTCAATTATAGCTCCCAACATATTGAAAAAAATAACTGAACTAGTTAATTTTTTGGAGCTGTGAACTTAGTTCAACATTTTGAATTATGAACTATGAACTGAACTAGTTCATTTTATAATTTGTGAACTATGAACTATGAACTAGTTCATGTAGAAAGTGAACTTCCCCAACACTGTTTGTCATTACCTAGCATATTGATTACTTGGTAAACTGAAGCCATGTTCATTTTAATACCAAGTTTATTTGTATACAGTAGACTAACTT
Source organism: Cyclopterus lumpus (assembly GCF_009769545.1). Lineage (NCBI taxonomy): Eukaryota > Metazoa > Chordata > Actinopteri > Perciformes > Cyclopteridae > Cyclopterus > Cyclopterus lumpus. The sequence continues at coordinate 1,287,945 of NC_046966.1, read as the reverse complement.
TTTACAGCAGTGAGGAGGACATTGATGAGGTCCAGGAAGAAAGCATTTAGATTCAGGGAAAAACACCCCCCAAAAAAAGTGGGTTGGGGGGTGGTGATCATAGGTAATACACCTTTTTTATTCAACGTTCGTGTTTTTGTTGTTCGATAAATGAATAAAGTTCTACTCACAAAATGTAAAAAAAGTCCAAAATGTCATTTTTAAAAGTTGTATTATAAATGTTTGCATGCATGTCTGCTTATGACAAGGTAAATACAGTTAAATTACCCCAACATTTTCAGTTTATTCCTGTTAATTCCCGTTAATTCCCGTTTATTCCCGTGGAAAGTTTCCAACTTTGAATATTCCCGGAATTTTGCAACACTGCGTATAAGTAACCTCTTGAGAAAAGCTAGCGAGCTATAGTAAACCCAAAAGCGAGAGAAAATGAGTTAAAAAATGTCTTCTTTGTGAAGTGGGTTTTCTGCAATGACAGCAACGAAAACTAAGTTACGGAGCAGACTGGACATAACAAACACACTTCGGTGTCGTGGTCTCCCATCACTCCGAGATGGCACCGGCTCGTTGCAGATAAACAAGCTCAGGTCTCCCACTAATTCGGCGTCATGGTGAGTTGTATTTTCATGCACTTTATGCCGGTCGTATCATTTTATTACGTCATATTTATTACGTCATATTTATTACGTCATATTTATTACGTCATATTTATCACGTCATATTTATCGCCCACACTCTAAAGGCCGGTCCGTGTAAATATTGTCTGACACGAAACCGGTCCGTGGCTCAAAAAAGGTTGGGGACCGCTGTCTTAGACCCCATCTTGACGAGGCTGCTTAAAGACGTTTGACCTTTAATTAGCATTTTCAAGTTCCTAGGTGTTTGGTTCAACTCTTGCCCTCGTACATGAATCCCAAAGGACCCACGGGACAACTCTTTCCAACACAGCTCAATATTTATTTTTTCCTTATTTGATAGTTGTTGACTGAAAACCTTCAAAACACAAAAAGCAAAAGTTATACAAAAATATAAATAACTTCAAACAATTTCAATCCAACAAATTAATGAAACCAGTATAATAATAATAATAATAATAATAACTTTATTTATATAGCACCTTTAAAAACAGGGTTTACAAAGTTATCTACATAGAAGCAAGGCAAAACATAACATCAATACAAGTAAACATTTCAGAAAATACATCAGGCAAAGGAGACAATGCCATATAGGCAATGAACACAATAGAGGAATAGAAAAATATAAATACAACATAAACCATAACAAACAAAGAACTGCATAAAAGGACGACATCACTTAAACGCAGTTCTATAAAAATGGATTTTAAGAAGTGATTTAAAAGAAGTTACTGATTCTGCTAGCCTTATCCCCTCAGGTAGGTCGTTCCAAAGTCACCCTTTGATTTAAGCCTTGACTTTGGAACGGCCAGAAGGGCCTTGAAGGGCCTTGAAGAGCCTTGAAGGGCATTGATCTGTGATTCAAAATGTAATTGAGTCAAACATTACACCCAAATTTCTGGCAACATGTTTTAAATAAGCAGCCAGGGGACCAAGTTGACTCTTGGTGAGACTGGTGTTATTGTTTGGGAAACTGAATAATATGACTTCTGATTTTCGGTTATTGAGCTGAAGAAAATGTTGTTATTATTAAAATAATGTAAAAACTTCTCACACATCTCTTGTGAGGCATCAATACAATGACAGGGGGAGGGGTTTATGACCTTGTCTATGACCTTTAATAAGACTCTGGGGTTTGAATGATTGTTTAGCCTTTTAAGCCCCAAGCCATTTTCTAGGTTTCTGCTCGAAATATCATACCCAAACTAAAAAGGGTGTAGCTCTGCAACCACAAAGGCTATTTGAATAATGTTGGTGTTATAATAAAGGCAAGACATGTGGGCTTCTGTTCAGATGTGTACATATTAGTATATATGTTACTGGTTAAGAGTAAATAAAGATGAAAGACAGCAAAAGTTGAATTTCCAGGTTCGCCTAGAAAAAAACCCACTTTCAGGATGATTATCTCTTTGAAAGATGCACAGAAACAGAAAATCACTAGAGATTCTCTGAAAAGTTTGACTTTAAAAAAGTAAAGCAGAACAAAGTTAGAGAGGTTTTAGTACAGATAAATTAGGCGAAATGGGCATTTGGGCTATTTGAATTTTCTCATGTACCAAACCATATATTTCACTTTTATATTACTTATGGTGTTGAATACATCCAAATATAGCAGTCTTTGTTGATTAGAAGAAGAAATTTTTTTTTTTTTTTAAAAAGCCAAAAATAAGCAACATTTGTGACTGTAAGCGCTAAATCAATTCATGTTGCTGTGTTCTTTGGCTCATATCTCGAAGATGCTTTGGTGCAGAAGGATTTTTAAAAGACATTTAGAATCTGTGTGGAGTCCTCTTGCTCTTTGCTATCTGGCTTTTTCTGATAGCACCGAGCTACGGGTTTCTAGTTCCGAAAACGTGCTGAGTGGGCTGACTTCTGACAAAATGATGATTATGATATTTTCACAATTCTTTCAGTTGGTGTTTGAGTTGTGTGGAAATGGCTTACTGATTCTTGTAGCCCAAGTTCTCTTTGTTTTAATTTGATGTACAACATCAATATATTTGCTCATGTTTATTGTGATGTTTTACACAGTCTAACTATGAAGTGTAAATCGGCCCCCAATTGGGTGCCATGGGGCTCAAAAGGTTAGAATTAAATTGGAGAAGAAAGAGGTTATTGATTGACACACAGATATCTTTAATTTTAAAGTTTTCGGGGCTGAGACCATTATACAGGACGAGGTCGAGGATGTGACCCTTTGAATGTGTCGGCTGTTGTATTGCCTGAGTGAGGTTAAAAGATTCCAAAGTGTCCATAAAATCTTTGACAAGAGTCTGAGACGGGCAGCAGACATGTATGTTAAAATCCCCTAAAATAAGAATGTTGTCATACTGTGACATAAAATAGGCTAAAGGTTCGGCAAACTCTTGGATAAAAGAGTAGACTTTGGCGGCCTGTAGATTATAACAATTATGACAGGGTCTTTACAGTTAACCATGACACCAAGATGTTCAAAAGATGTATAGTTACCATGTAAAATGGGAGAGTATTTGAAACCTTTTCTGTGAATAATAGCAACCCCCCCACCTCCCCTGCCTGACAGCCGGGGTTGATGAAGGTGGGTAAAATCAGGGGGGGTTGCCTTTATAAGAGGACTAAAATCTCCCTCAGATGGCCACGTTTCTGTGATGACAAAAAAGTCCAGTTTGTTATCAGTAATAAAATTGAGGCATAAAAAAGACTTATTATTTAGTGAGGGATGTTGCAGGGGAACTCTAATCAAATTATTATGGTTAGCAGCAGCGGGATATGACAGTGAGCGTGCTGCAGTGGGTATGCGGTAGGAACTAATGGAGGTAATTAAAGGTGTACCAGTCCGGTTTTGGGGAATGGAGTCAGCAGGAAGAGTATGCAGCACTGGCGTTTCAAGAAAGCACATCAAAACAAATTGAATAATCAAGTACACTCAAATAAAAAGCAGAACTCACACGTATTCAGTAAACCGATATGCATGCTGCTTGGTTAGCACTGTACAATTAATCAAACAATAAATTGCACCATCAATGACTATAGAAGCACTCCCAATACCAAACAATCATCACAACAAAATTGTTACAGCACCAGTGGCTTCTTTGGTTGTACCATGAGTTGAATCCTTGCTTGCCTCTCTCTCTCTGCTGAAATGTTTTCTGAGATATTTGCTGAGAGAGACCTTCCATTCGCAGGTGTTCCAACTTAAAGTAATGAGCAGCCGGCACTGGCCTGCTGGTGGTCCATCATGGGACTTACAGTCTTTTAGGTAAAGTCAAGTGAGCTGATCTGATGAGGAACTGAAATGAAACTTGAAAAATTACAAAATTGGAGAGTTCCACTGTTTTGTCTCAACTCCTCCCACTTGAGCTCCTGGTTTTTTAAAGCCAGGGAGGTCACACCAGTCTTTCAAGCCTCTGGTTGTCAATGGCTAGTAGGATGACTAAGCGTCTGACATACCTATTCAGAATTTGTCTCAGGGATTTTTGTTAAGACCCTCTTGGTTCCTTCCTTGTTTGTTTTTGTGATCTTTCCTTTGTTTGGCTTTGTGACTGGGACAGCGTAGCTGGGAAAAGTTCTCACATGTACATCCCTTACGATACCTTTCCTATCAGCGTTGACACTGACCACTCTAGCCACCTTGTACAGACCTCTCAGGGCATTTTGGTCAGCAAGCCATATCAAATCTCCTACTGCAACATTTCGCTCCTTGGTGTGCCACTTGTTTCTTACAAACAGATTAGGACCAGCCAACTGACACCATTTCTTCCAGAATCTGCTGACCCCTCCTTGAATACTTTGGACTATTTTGTATGAGTACACGTCAAACTTGATGTCTCATGGGTTACCCTTTGGACTAGCCCATCCTAGCAACAGAGAATTGGGGGTGAAATACTCCACACATTCTTCTCTACTTTGAGTTCTGTCATCGATGGGTCTCTCATTTGCAAGGTTGGCAGCCATGAAGAGAAATGTTTGGAATTCCACCCAGGTGAAACCTCCATCTCCACCAAGGTCAGCTGCCCTATTCCTATGGGGAGAGTCTGCAGGGTGGATTCGCCAAGACCACTCCGTTCCATGCTTGGCAGCGTTTTCTTCAAGCTCAGACTTGTTCAGTTGGTCCAAAAAATTGTAAAGCTGCTCCAGACCAAGCTTTGCCCCAGCAAAGTTAGCGCCAGGGTCAGACCACAGTTTCCTGGGGTATCCCCTGTCGCACCGCGGTGAAGTTGTTGGGTTTGTTTTATTTTGTTGGGTCTTTTTGTCTTGTCATTTCCTGTTTTATTTTGAAATAGTAACTCTCCTCTCGTTTCAGGTTCCTTGTCCTTCCTCATGTGTAACCTGTCTGATCCACTTCCCTCATGTGTACTTATAGTCGGCGTCTTCCCTTGTCCTGTGCCAGTGTGTTCGTTTCCATCCTTGCGGCCGTGTGGTCCCTCTAGCCCTGCCATTGTACCAAGTCTTGAAATACCAAGCCATCGTTTTCCGTTTTCATTGGATTCCTCCCAGAGAGTGATTTTGATTTTGTAAGCTTTTGTGTCTTAGATTTAGGTTGTTTGTTAAAGTTTTCATAGTCTTTTGTTTCCTCCGTAAGGAGTGATTTTGGTTTAGATAATCTTTTGTAATGCCTCCAGTTTTTAAGGAGTGTTTTTGTTTTCCTCCAAGAGTGGAGTGATCTTTGTTTTTTGATAATCTTTTATAGTCCTGCTTTTTCCTTTTTCCTTTTTGGAGAGTAAGTCTTACAAATAAAGATAACTTTACCTGGAAGACCCTGCATTTGTGTCCTGTGTTCTGCCCGGACGTGACATCCCCTCAGTGAAGTGAACCTCTGGTAAACCGGCAGGAATCCTTCCGATGACTGGTCACTCACCAGATCGGTGTGTATACCTCTGGAGGGCATGCAAAATAACACAATTCCCCATACCTTGCGTCTGACTCTTTTCTTTACTTCAACCCTCACTTCATAAGGGCTGAATAGGTCCATGGCTGTGAATTAAAATGGTGCAGCTGTACCTGTTTGCTCTGGTGGAAGTTCACTCATGATTTGTTGACACTGCCTTGCCTTGTTTTTCCTGCAGACCACACAGCTGTCTATCATTTTCTTGGCATGTTGTCTGCCTTTTATCACCCAGGCTATTTTCCTCATTCTGAGAGTCCCCGCCACTCCCTCATGGTTTGAGTTATAGGTGCTTCTTGTTCCAACAATATAGACACCCATGCTTCATATGGCAAAACTGGCACTGCAGTCTTGTCATCATCAAACATCTGAATCCTACCTAAGCTTGGCTTACACCGAATTAAAGTCTGATTCAACTAATCTGACTTAAATTCCTTGACTTGTCCCCCACCTTAAATACATCCCAGCTCCATATGTTCTGTCACTTCTGTCTGATAATGTGATCCTCCATGGTTTACCTGTCTAGTCAGCTGGTGTGAGGCTCCTTTGGAATCTATTCTGTCCAAGCTGCACATACTCTTCAAAAAGCTGAATGGCTTCTTCTCTAAGGCTTTCTGAAAGGTTTATCCCAGGTTTTTTGGGACAGCTTACCACCTCCACCTTCCTGGAACGCTTTTCTGACAAGGATTGCCCCTTTCTGTTTGGCAGGTGTAACAAAGCCAACTGTGTCATACAGTCCACCTACTTGCCTTAGGAGTCCCTTCCTAAAGAAGATCCTTGACACCTTTCATCTTCTTTTTCCTTTTGGAAAAGCTAATTGATGTCATTATGTGTCTTTCTCCACCTGGTACCCAATGATTTGGAAGAATAAAGGTTTTACTTGGTTTCACTTCACTTTCCAGCCCTTCTGCTTCAGTGCCTCGCCTCCCAATTTGCCCTGACCAGACCCAAGGTTTGATAGCTGGAGAAAGAATCCTCCAGCTATCAAGATCTCCTCAACTCCTGGTGTGATTTTATTCAGCTTCTGCAGGTCATTGTGGGAGGTTAGGAGGTCATCTACATAACTGTACTCTTCAAGGACTCAATGTTCATCCCTGAAGTGAGCAAACATGGGCTGGCTTGCTGTTAACCTCATAGCTACCTGTCCAATGCAGCCGGCTGGTTTGTCTCCGATGTTGACTCTTGTGATGGCTTTAATTGGCACCTCTCTGTTGGATATTGTCAATTTGTCTTTGCTAAAAGGCCATGTACCACATTCCTTCAAAGTAGCTGTAATTAAACCTCTGCTGAAGAAGTCCACTCTGGATCCAGAGGTGTTGGCTGACTACATACCAATCTAACTAACTGTCTCTTCCTCTCTAAGATCCTTAAAAATGTAGTCGCAAATCAGTTGTGTGACTGCCTACATCATAATAGTTTATTTGAGGAATTTAAGTCAGGATTTAGAAAACACCACAGCACGAGACAGCAATTCAATTCAGTTTATTTTGTATAGCCCAATATCACAAATTACAAATGTGCCACATATGACATCCCTGTCCCAGGACCTCACATCGGATCAGGAAAAACTCCCCAAAAATAACCTTTCACAGGGAAAAAAGGGAAGAAACCTTCAGGAGAGCAACAGAGGAGGATCCCTCTCCCCGGATGGACAGATGCAATAGATGTCATGTGTACAGAATGAACAGAGTTACAGAGTTACATAAACACATTACATGAATATGACAATGTATGAATGGAACTCCAATGCATGAAACACAAGGAGGTAGAGAGGAGGGGGGGGGGGGGGAGGTTGGCCCTGCGCATCAGCAGGGCCAACGCGGGAGGCCGGCTCACCAGGCATCAGATACCGCCAGGTCCAATGGACCCTATGAGACGTGAAGTCACAAAGACTCCGGGGAGGAAGCAGAGTTAATAAGGTGCAATGGAGAGATGTAAATTCATCCATAAGGAGAGAGAGAAGAGGAGATAGGTGCTCAGTGTATCCTAAAACATCCCCCAGCAGCCTATAAGCCTATAGCAGCATATCAAGGGGCTGGACCAGGGCAAACCTGATTCAGCCCTAACTATAAGCACTATCAAACAGGAAAGTCTTAAGTCTATTCTTGAATGAGGTGACTGTCTGCCACCCGGACTGAAAGTGGAAGCCGGTTCCATAAAAGAGGAGCTTGATAACTGAAGGCTCTTGCTCCCTTCCTACTTTTTAGGACTCTAGGAACCACAAGTAGCCCCGCATTTAGTGAACGCAGCTCTCTAGTGGGGCAATATGGTACTACAAGGTCCTTAAGATATGATGGTGCATCACCAATCAAGGCTTTGTAGGTGAGGAGAAGAATTTTAAATGTGATTCTTGATTTTACAGGGAGCCAGTGCAGAGCAGCTAATACAGGAGTCATGTGATCTCTTTTCTTAGTTTTTGTGAGTACACAAGCTGCATCATTCTGGATTAACTGTGTTGGCTCCGACTCTGACTGCCAGGTCTACCTGCTAATGCCATTCAACCTCTACAGCTCATCCAGAATGCAGCTGCTCGACTGGTCTTCAACCTCCCGAAATTTACCCACACTACTCCGCTCCTCCGCGACCTTCACTGGTTACCGGTGGCCGCCCGCATCCGCTTCAAAACATTGGTACTTGCATACCGTGGTGCGAACAGATCGGGTCCGGTCTACATCCAGGACATGGTCAAACCGTACACCCCAGCTCGTTCACTTCACTCGGCTTCTGCCAATCGGCTTGTATTTCCGTCACTACGAGCTAAACACTCTACCAAGTCACGACTGTTTCCTGTGCTGGCTCCTCATTGGTGGAATGAGCTCCCCATTGACATAAGGACAGCAGAAAGTCTCTACATCTTCCATCGCGAACTAAAAACACATCTTTTTCGACTATATCTTGAATAGGGAAGGTAGCGCCGTAGTAGCACTTTGGTAGCACTTAAATGGCTCTTACTGATTGCACTATGTAGATTAACTTTATTGAAGAAATTATTCTAAATGATCCGTCAGACTTTCAGCTCTCTAAAATTCAAATGCGTGCTGCATTTGCTGGACTTACAGCTGCTAAGAGAATGATTGCAACCCGTTGGAAACCACCTCATGACTTATCTATTCGAACATGGACGCTTTCCTTCTTGGATGTTATATATATGGAGATCTCAACAGCTCGCATGAATGGAGCATCAGAAAAGACTTCGGACACTTGGGTCAACATTGCTGATTCTTTGAAAAATATGCTGTAGATGTGTGTTATAGCCCCTTACTTCTTTTTGCACATGTGTTTGGTCCCTGTCAATGTTATTTGTTTGTCTGTCTGTCTCTTGTGTTGTGTGTGTATATTTATGTCCCCCCCTCTTCTTTCCTCTGTTTCATGGTTCTGAGAGACTCCTTTTGTCTCAGCATATTGTTTGTAATTTGAAAGGGCACCATGTCTTGGTGTTCCGCCATCCTGTGTGATTATGCTAAATAAAAACATTTGATCGCAAAAAAAACTTTATTGAAGAAATTGTACTTGCTTGATTCTTGTTGTTCTGAGTTTGGACTCATAGTTTAATGCACTTATTGTAAGTCGCTTTGGATAAAAGCGTCAGCTAAATGACATGTAATGTAATGTAACTGGAGGGACTTAAAAGACTTATTAGAACAGCCTGATAAAAAGGAGTTGCAGTAATCTAGTCTGGAAGTAACAAACGCGTGAACCGGCTTTTCTGCATCTTTTTGGGACAAGATGTGCCTGATTTTTTAAATGTTACGTAGATGAAAAAATGCAATCCTTGAGATTTGCTTAACGTGGGAGTTAAAGGACAAGTCTCGGTCAAAGATAACGCCGAGATTCTTTACAGTGGTGTTGGATGCTAGGGCAATGCCATCTACAGAAACCACATCACCAGATAATTGATCTCTGAGGTGTTCAGGGCCCAGTAAAATAACTTCAGTTTTGTCTGAGTTTAACATCAGGAAGTTGCCGGTCATCCATGTTTTTATGTCTTTAAGACATTCTTGAATTTTAGCGAGCGGATTGGTCTCCTCTGGTTTGATCGATAGATATAATTGAGTATCATCTGCATAGCAATGAAAGTTTATGCAGTGTTTCCTGATAATATTGCCCAAAGGAAGCATATATAAGGTAAATAAAATTGGTCCAAGCACAGAACCTTGTGGAACTCCGTGATTAACGTTGGTGGTCATTGAGGCTTCATCGTTTACAAATACAAATTGAGATCGATCTGATAAATAGGATTTAAACCAACTTAGTGCGGTACCTGAAATGCCAATCGACTGATCCAGTCTCTATAATAGGATGTCATGATCAATGGTGTCGAACGCAGCACTAAGGTCTAATAATACCAGTACGGAGATGAGTCCTTTATCGGATGCAATTAGGAGGTCATTTGTAATTTTCACCAGTGCTGTCTCTGTCCTGTGGTGTTTTCTAAATCCTGACTGAAAAACCTAAAATAAACTATTCTGATGTAGAAAGTCGCACAACTGATTTGCGACTACTTTCTCAAGGATCTTAGAGAGGAAGGGAAGGTTAGAGATCGGTCTGTAGTTAGCCAACACCTCTGGATTAAGAGTGGCCTTTTTCAGGAGAGGTTTAATTACAGCTACTTTGAAGGAATGTGGTACATGGCCTGTTAGCAAAGACACATTAACAATATCCAGCAGAGAGGTGCCAATTAAAGGCAACACGTCTTTAAGCAGCCTCGTTGGGATGGGGTCTAAGAGACAGGTAGACGGTTTAGAAGTAGAAACCGTTGAGGAGAATTGGTCTAGGTTAATGGGAGAAAAGCTATCCAAATATACACCAGGGCATACAGCCGTTTCTAAGGCCACTCCTCTTGATGATAGATTGGCAGTGGTTGAGGGCAAGAGATCATCAATCTTACCTCTAATAGTTAAAATCTTTTCATTGAAGAAGTTCATGAAGTCATTACTACTGAGGTCTATAGGAATACACGGCTCCACAGAGCTGTGACTCTCTGTCAGCCTGGCTACAGTGCTAAAGAGAAACCTGGGGTTGTTCTTATTTTTCTCTATTACTGATGAGTAATAGGCTGCTCTGGCATTACGGAGAGCCTTTTTATATGTTTTAAGGCTGTCTCGCCAAACTAAGCATGATTCTTCCAGATTGGTGGAACGCCATATGCTTTCGAGCTTTCGTGAAGTTTGCTTTAGTTTGCGGGTCTGAGGGTTCTACCAGGGAGCAAACCTCCTTTGCCTCACCGTCTTCTTCTTCAGTGGGGCTATCGAGTCTAGTGTCATTTTCAGTGAGCCTGTAGCACTATCGACAATATGATCAATCTGGGACGGACTAAAGTTAGCATAGGAGTCCTCCGTCACATTGAGACGTGTTATTGAATCAAATGCAGAAGGAATCGCTTCTTTAAATGTAGCTACAGCACTGTCAGTTAGACATCTGGTGTAGAAACTTTTGACTAACGGTGTACACTCCGGGAGTATAAACTCAAAAGTTATGAGGTAATGGTCTGACAGAAGAGGGTTCTGTGGGAAGACCTCCAAATGCTCAATGTCAATGCCATATGCAAAAACGAGGGTGTGGCCAAAGCAGTGAGTGGGTTTCTGTACTCTCTGACAGAAGCCAATCGAGTCCAACAATGAGATTAATGCAGCACTAAGGCAATCATTATCAATATCCACATGGATATTAAAATCTCCTACAATAATAACCTTATCAGTTTTAAGGACTTAACTTGACAAAAACTCTGAAAATTCAGATATAAATTCTGAATATGGACCTGGTGGCCGGTACAGTATAACAAATAGGATTGGCTGTAATGTTTTCCAGGTTGGAAAGACTAAGAACAAGGCTTTCAAATGAGTTGTAGTTTAATTTAGGTTTAGGATTCATTAATAGGCTTTAGTCAAAGATGGCTGCTACTCCACCTCCTCGGCCGGTGCCTCGAGGAATGTGAGTATCAATATGACTTGGAGGAGTTGATTCATTTAGGCTGACATATTCTTCATGGCTCAGCCAGGTTTCAGTAAGACACAATAAATCAATGTGATTGTCTGATATTAAAAAAATTACTAATACAGCTTTAGATGACAGAGATCTAATATTTAGGAGTCCACATTTAATTATCCTGTTTTGTTGCACTGTTGCAGTAGTGTTGTTAACCTTCATGAGGTTATTTTGTATGACTCCTCTTCTGGTTACTTTTGATTTAATTAATTTAAGTGGCCGTGGGACAGACACAGTCTCTGTAGAGTTAAGGTTAAGGGTGGGTAACTGCTCGGATGGAAATGCAGAGAAGGGTGGAAGACTACAACTCTGCTTCTGCTTCCTGATCTGAACTCTGGGTCATGGATTAAGTCTGTTAATTTACTATATATATTAACTTGACCATGTTTGCAGAAATGAGACGCGCTCCATCCCAAGTGGGATGAATGCCGTCTCGACTCATCAGATCAGGCTTTCCCCAGAAAGTCTGCCAGTTATCTATGTAGCCCACATTGTTTGCTGGGCACCACCTGGACAACCAGCGGTTGAATGACGACATGCGGCTATACATGTCATCATTGATCAGATTGGGAAGAGGGCCAGAGAAAAATACGGTATCCGACATTGTCTTGGCATAAGTACACACCAATTCCACATTAATTTTAGCACTGGTGATAGTTACGAATGACCTTCTAATTTGCATCAGATAAAAGACTCATCTCTATTTATTAAACAATGAAGCCTCGATGACCACCAACGTTAATCACAAAGTTCAACAAGGTTCTGTGCTTGGACCAATTTGATTTACCTTATATATGCTTCCTTTAGGCAACATTATCAGGAAACACTCCATAAACTTTAATTGTTATGCAGATGATACTCAATTATATCTATCGATCAAACCAGAAAAGACCAACCAGCTCGCTAAAATTCAAGAATGTCTTAAAGACATAAAAACATGGATGACCTGCAACTTCCTGATGTTAAAATCAGACAAAAGTTATTTTACTGGGCCCTGAACACCTCAGAGATCAATTATCTGGTGATGTGGTTTCTGTAGATGGCATTGCCCTGGCATCCAACACCACTGTAAAGAATCTCTAGTTATCTTTGACCGAGACTTGTCCTTTAACTCCCACATTAAGCAAATCTCAAGGATTGCATTGTATCATCTACGTAACGTTTAAAAAATCAGGCATATCTTGTCCCAAAAAGATGCAGAAAAGGCTGGTTCACGCGTTTGTTACTTCCAGACTAGATTACTGCAACTCCTTATTATCAGGCTGCTCTAATAAGTCTCTTAAATCCCTCCAGTTTATCCAGAATGCTGCAGCTCTTGAATTCACAAAAACTAAGAAAAGAGATCACATTACTCCTGTATTAGCTGCTCTGCACTGGCTCCCTGTAAATCAAGAATCACATTTAAAATTCTTCTCCTCACCTACAAAGCCTTGATTGGTGATACACCATCATATCGTAAGGAGCTTGTAGTACCATATTGCCCCACTAGAGAGCTGCGCTCACTAAATGCGGGGCTACTTGTGGTTCCTAGAGTCCTAAAAAGTAGGATGGGAGACAGTGCTTATAGTTAGGGCTGAACCAGGTTTGTCCTGGTCCAGCCCCTTGATATGCTGCTATAGGCTTATAGGTTGCTGGGGGATGTTTTAGTATACACTGAGCACCTATCTCCTCTTCTCTCTCTCCTTATGGATGAATTTACATCTCTCCATTGCACCTTATTAACTCTGCTTCCCGCGTTGGCCCTGCTGATGCCCCGCCCCCTCCTCTCTACCTCCTTCTGTTTCATGGATTGGAGTTCCATTCATACATTGTCATATTCATGTAATGTGTTTATGTAACTTTGTAATGCTGTTCATTCTGTACACATGACATATATTGCTTCTGTCCATCCGGGGAAGAGGGATCCTCCTCTGTTGCTCTCCTGAAGGTTTCTTCACTTTTTTCCCTGTCAAAGGTTATTTTTGGGGAGTTTTTCCTGATCCGATGTGAGATCCTGGGACAGGGATGTCGTATGTGTACAGATTGTAAAGCCCTCTGAGGCAAATTTGTAATTTGTGATATTGGGCTATACAAAATAAACTGAATTGAATTGAATTGAATGACCAGCTCAACTCTAATTAGCCCTGAATGTGTTTCTGGTGTCCCCCATGTTAATCCCCATCCACACACTCACTCCCCTATTGTGTCAGCCCATTAGTTCACATCAAGTCACACACAGCCCTCATGGTGTTTGGCACACACACACACACTCACACCCACACACAGACACACACACACACACACACCCACACACAGACACACACACACACACCCACACACAGACACACACACACACACACACACCACACACACACACACAGACACACACACACACTCACACCCACACACAGACACACACACACACACACACACCCACACACAGACACACACACACACAGACACACACACACACAGACACACACACACACACACACAGACACACACACACACACACACACACACACACACACACACACACACACACACACACACACACACACACACACACAGCCGGACATGACTATAAACATAAAACCCAGGGCTCCATTATTGTCCATGTGTGTGTCTGTGTGTAGCTGTGTGTGTGACAGTGTTATGGCCATATGTATGTGTGTGTGTCCACCTTTTATGTGTGTTCCCAGACCTGCTGATCAAAAACATGCAGCGCTGGACTGGTCGGCCTGGTAGTCTGCCCAGACCCGGGTGGTCTCAGGATTTATAGCAAGCTGTTTGTGTTTTCTAGGGTATTGCTCGCTACAAGTGATGTTGGATAATATGTATCTCTTCGCAAACAGCCACGGGTATTGCTGAATGATCACATCTCCATTTTAAGTGAACGCATGACAATAAGGGAGTAACCAGTTGTTTCCACGTAATGAAATTAGGTCCAGCACTCTTTGTCTATCGAGTATCACGACATGAGTATACATACATGGCTTTATTTCATCTGTCTGCCCGAGTTCTGCAAACAGGACCTCTCCGCTATTCTCAAATCCTGGATAAGGATTTGAGGTGACAGCTATCAGCACCCTCAGGCTCTGGAAACATTTATTAGTCTCCTTTTTGAATTGACACTTACCTATTTTATTTCTACTGCGTCTTCTGTATTTTTTATTATGTTTGTTATTATCTGCAGGATTTATATGTATAGACTGTGCATGCTGCTATTCCAGCAGTCTGTGGATTAAAATTAGTTTGAGAATATTATTATATAAAAGCTATTTATGTTGAGCAGGTCAGGTTTTACACTGCGTGATTAACATTAGTAAGACATTCCACTGGTGAGAATGTTCATCTTAACGACCACAAACTCATCTAGTATTTTTTTAAGTTACACTTGTTTTCTTTCACTTTTTTGCAAACAAGATGGTCCTTTAAGATTTAAATTGATTAAGAAAAGAGGTCAAAGCATGAAAAAAATCATCAAAAACTATTTCCGGAAATAAATGTAAATTAAAAACAATTAGGATGTAGTCCTTAAAATGTCAAAGACTTTTGTTTAAAATCACATAAAATGACAATATTGTTGTGATGAACGTTCTTTATGCTGGCCTGGATCAGAAAGAAGCAGATAAAGAAAAAGAGATCATGAGAGCTGCTGAGTAGCCTTATAAATAAAGGATTCTATTTCTAGTTTAAATACCGGATGTCGACTACATTTAGTGAAATTATCTCTATCTTAACCTCTTGGTACAGAAATATATTTTACAATTTTTCCCTGTTCTCTTTCTTACATTTTGATATTGAACAGATTTACATTCTACATTTACATTGTATTCGTTTAAAGGTTGCTTTGGATATGAACAGGAAACAATATTCATATTTGGGTAGTTTTTGCATGTTTTAACTTTCCTCAATTACAGATTTACACACATACCATGCACCGTATTATAGTTTTTAAGTGTATAAAGTATCTAATCAGTTTAAATTATATTTAAGAGTAGCAGATCACTACTTACAAATAACTATTTTTGTACGCACACTAGTATTCGTGCCACAATTTGTGCCACTGACTGACAATTTTTGTGTGAAATTGATGAAATAAAACAGCTAAAATGTGCTTTCCCCTCAGACAAACTCCAGAGTTTGACTTTGAAGGAGGCAGAAGTAGGGAGAGGGCCACCCAGGATTAAGAGGTGTGAGACCTGCCAACATGGGAACTAATGACCAATAAACGCAACTGACCTGCACACATGGCAGTAAATCAAAGGAGAATGCAAGAGAGACAGAGAAGGAGAGGAGAGAGAGTGTAAGGTAGCAATGAATTTGGATCATGGATTTTTTTCAATGATCATTTGAATTAAGACAAACATAAACTTGATTTGCAATTATGCCAAAATGAGACAAGGGATTTTTGAAGTTTAAATCAGACAGAAAACACAGGTGTCTTAAGTAACAGTTGCTTTAGCAAATGTTGGCTCCAAGAAAACTCTGAATGTATCAAAATCAAAGCAAAAATTCTTCAACTTCTCTCTAGTAATACAACGATAATCTTTAGTTGTCCATTGAGCACGTACACTCACTTTACTACACCTATACAATCTAATGCAACTGAGCCCGGCCCCCCTACAGAGGAAACTCATCTCCTTACCCCATCTCCAAGGCTGAGCCGGCCCCCCTACAGACGAAACTCATCTCCTTACCCTATCTCTAAGTCTGAGCCGGACCCCCTACAGACGAAACTTATCTCCTTACCGTATCTCTAAGGCTGAGCCTGGCCCCCTATGGAGGAAACTCATCTCCTTGCCGTATCTCTAAGGCTGAGCCCGGCCCCCTATGGAGGAAACTCATCTCCTTACCCTATCTCTAAGGCTGAGCCGGCCCCCCTACAGACGAAACTCATGTCCTTACCCTATCTCTAAGGCTGAGCCGGCTCCCCTACAGACGAAACTCATCTCCTTACCCCATCTCTAAGGCTGAGCCGGACCCCCTACAGACGAAACTCATCTCCTTACCCTATCTCTAAGTCTGAGCCGGACCCCCTACAGACGAAACTCATCTCCTTACCCTATCTCTAAGTCTGAGCCGGCCCCCCTACAGACGAAACTTATCTCCTTACCCCATCTCTAAGGCTGAGCCGGCCCCCCTACAGACGAAACTCATCTCCTTACCCCATCTCTAAGGCTGAGCCAGACCCCCTACAGACAAAACTCATCTCCTTACCCCATCTCTAAGACTGAGCCAGACCCCCTACAGACGAAACTTATCTCCTTACCCCATCTCTAAGGCTGAGCCGGCCCCCCTACAGACGAAACTCATCTCCTTACCCCATCTCTAAGGCTAAGCCCTCACCTCATTCAAGAATAGACTAAAGACTTTCCTCTTTAATAGCCCTTATAGTTAGGGCTGAATCAGGTCTGCCCTGGTCCAGCCCCTTGATATGCTGCTATAGGCTTATAGGCTGCTGGGGGATGTTTTAGGATACACTGAGCACCTATCTCCTCTTCTCTCTCTCCTTATGGATGAATTTACATCTCTCCATTGCACCTTATTACCTCTGCTTCCTCCCTGGAGTCGTTGTGACTTCACGTCTCATAGGGTCCATTGGACCTGGAGGTGTCTAATGCTGGTGAGCCGGCCTCCCGCGTTGGCCTTGCTGATGCCCCGCCCCCCCTCCTCTCTACTTCCTTCTGTTTCATGGATTGGAGTTCCATTCATACATTGTCATATTCATGTAACGTGTTTATGTAACTCTGTAATGCTGTTCATTCTGTAAACATCTATTCATCTGTCCATCCGGGGAGAGGGATCCTCCTCTGTTGCTCTCCTGAAGGTTTCTTCCCTTTTTTCCCTGTCAAAGGTTATTTTTGGGGAGTTTTTCCTGATTTGATGTGAGGTCAAAGGTCAGGGATGTCTATGTGTACAGATTGTAAAACCCTCTAAGGCAAATTTGTAATTTGTGATATTGGGCTATACAAAATAAACTGAATTGAAATCTACATTCAATGTCTAGTATTAGTAATGTAAATAATGCTATATTCATTTGTATATGAGGTTTTAGCAACAATTACATACATCTAACTGAACATTGTGTGTGTGTGTGTGTGTCTGTGTGTGTGTCTGTGGCTACCTACCTGATTATTCAGCCTAACAGCAAACAGGCCAGGCACATGCACTGTACTCATACATGCACAAACTCTAACACACACAAGTGCTCAGTGGTGAGCAGTTCTTCAATCAGAGGATCGTAAATTCAATCTAGTCCATGTCGATGTGTCCTTGGGCAAGATACTTAACCTGAGCAACAAAATTTTTTCCGCAGGCTGTGCCTTTGTGTATGAATGGATATGTATGTAAGTTACAGAGCTGATGGGCAGGTGGCACTGTAGCTCCTCCCATCAGTGTATGAATGGGTCAATGATGAAAAGTACCGTTAAAGTGCTTTGAGTAGTCGGAAGTTCAGTCCATTTACTATTACCATGTTT
>NC_046966.1:1147500-1267500 GCF_009769545.1 Cyclopterus lumpus | reverse complement strand
ATAATTGTATTTTGTTTTCTACTGTCATTTAATACTGAGAACTGTGTAATGCATTGTTTAGGAGTTAAAAACAGAAATACATTTTGTAAATATGGATGTTGCGAAAAAAACTACGTTTGGTTATTTTAGGCAGTTATTAGGAAAATGGCTGGGAGAGTACAAAAAGACAAAGGGATATGTAATTTGAAAGTATATAGAATTGCTGAAAATATTGTGATTGTTTTTTTCTTTTCATTTTGGTTTATGTATTATTGGTGTCTTGTGATGTGAGATGTTCTAAAGTTGTATGTGTCACAGATGTAAAACTAACAAATTGATAAAAGCATTACAAAATACAAAGGCTGCAAATAGTCAGTTTAAGCAAAGTGCATTGGTACTTGAATTGTACAGAACTTCGGACTAAAGACATGTCTGTACATATATGTAGATAATGGAGTATATTATCCATGATGGACAGCCACCACTCCTAGTGTCTCATGGCTATCACCATTGTTGCCCCTTAACTGGCTGCAAATTAGATGAATAAGTCATTCTCAAAAAAATGAAACACAAAGAAACAAGAGTGAGAGATTACTTTGTGTTCACTGTGTTATTACTGAGCTGTAAAAAGCAACATGATCCATGTTGTGTCACATGCAATGGTCCCAAGTTGGCTGAAGACATGCTGTGCTGTTGATTGTTCTCCACAGGGCTAATTGAGAGAAGGCTCCATGGTAAGTAACTATAAATTCTCCAGATCAAGTTTTTTTTCTCTATTCCTGTTTCTTTTTCTCTTTTCCTTTTTTCTTTTTCTTTACCATCTATAAAGGGGAACAATGGGCTGGCTGTCTTTGGTTTGGTTGCTAATGAATTCAATACTTCCCCCTTATGGCAAGGGCTGATTAGAAGAGGAAAAAAACACATTATGTCACAGTCTCTTTTGATGGAAAGCCCTATCTGTCCATATGTGGTGGAAGTGGGTGCCTCTGTGTTTGTGTGTGTGTGTGTGTGTGTGTGTGTGTAAAGTGTTGCGTCATAGCAGTTATGAGGTGAATAGAGTCACCTGGGGGATTGTTTTAAAGGCTGCCAAGGGCCCACCCTTTTCTCGGTTTTCCTCCTCTCTTTTCTTCTCCTTCCCTGCCTCCTCATCTCTTTTCCATTCTACCCTCAACATGCTGATTTTTCACATTGAAAATCCATCACATGCTTTTCTGATTGCACCCTATTCACTGTCATCGGTTGTGTTCACTGTTCTGGCTGATAATGCACTGCTCAAGCCACCAAACAAGCGTAAAAAGTGTAAAAAGTAGCTTGCAAAAAATTCACTGCGTTCACGAATGTCGTCCCGGAAGCATCATCTGTAGCCACAAGTACACTCTCTGTTGCCAGTAATGCACTAATGCATAGTTTGTCTTTATTTAGGGGTCAGTAGCTGTTAAGCATCATCTATATATTTCTTTTTCAGGGGCAAAGTGGACCTTCAAAGAAGAAAAAAAAAGAACATACGGGTCACTTGGTACAAATGAGGCCCCCTGGTGGAAGGGAAACACACCAGCACACAATGATTGGGAGGTAGGAAAGGAAGATGGTGGAGGGGTGAGGGAGCAGGGGAGGGGTCTGCTTGAAGTAATGGCTGCCAGATGTTTTGGTATTATAGCAGGGAAAAATTCTATTCCAGCTGTAGCCATCTATCATGTTTGCCAGTCGACTGCACTTAGAGGCCGGCAGATAGACAGACAGGAGACATGAAGAGAGGTGTGTGTGTGTGTGCATGTGTGAGTCAGTGGAGGTATGCAATTATGAACCTCGATATTGGTATGTTGAGTACTGTTGAGTTTATGAGTTTTTGGAAATGTTACATAGCTTTTCAAAGGGCAACATAGTCTGATTAACTAATTATTATTTGTATTAAGTAATTTTATACAATTACGAATTAATTTAATTTAATCTATTTTGTTTAGCCCAACATCATAATCACAAATTTGGCTCAGACGACTTTACAATCTGTTCAGGAAAGACTCCCCCATAAAATCCTTTAACGGGGAGAAAAGGGTAATAAACCTTCAGGAGAGTAACAAAGAATTAGATATTAGATAGATTAGATATTATTAGAGAATAATAATATCAGCAGTGGATGTAGTATAATAATAATAATCAGAGTTTGAAATAAGCTCACCGAAAGCCTTGTTGGAGTCATTTAATTACATTTAATAAATATTGGACATTTTGGTGCCATTTGTTTTTTTTTCAGTATACATTTATATTTTCCCATATATTTTGGTTCATGAAATAAATAATACGCTAACAGTAAAGCATTTTTCAATCATTTGTGTTAACTTAACACTGTCTATTCCTGCTGTGGCCATCAAACACGTTACCCGTTGTACGTTTTCAACATTTGAGGCTGTGGACGTGTTCATAATTGTCATGGGATGCAGCCTTGATTTGATCTGTTTAACGAGGAAACCTAAACCATTGCCTCTCCACTGTGCATTGGCATCTTGATGGAGAGCAAAAAAAAAAATTGCAAGAGTGAATAATTGTTTTGTTTCTTTGTTGTTTCAGGCTAAATATTTTCTGAATAGTATTGTGTTGTGCACATAAGAAGGCGCATTGGCATATGCGTTTGCATGTGTACAGTGCTTTGAAAAATAGGGCTCCCTAAAAGCCACAGTGCGATTTAAACACTGTTAAAAATAGACAGAATAGTCCCAATCAAATACTCTTTCAGAAAAGGTTTTATTGGTAGATAATATACATATCAAGTATTATACACGAAAAGATTGGAACACGGATTTGGAAATCAGGAGTACTCACAAGTATGAATAGATGCAAATACAAAAATATGTAGAGGTTTGTTGGCTAGATTCATAGCAGTTGTTCTCCATGAGTGTTCCAGTAACCTCCAGTTTCAGTTAGTCTATGTTTAATTCCTTAGAATGGATCTCAACTGGAGAATGGTGGAGTGGAAGCTCTATCAACAACCACTGCATATTCCTACAAAATGTAATCTGTGTTCAACATGCACTGCAGAGCTAATTGTTCTGAAGACTGAACCAAACAGGGTCACATTTGGGGCTACAGACAAATTCTCTTGGCCTTTCACATGAGATAAGGATGTTTATTGTCATTGTAAAAAACATACAACGAAATTAAGTTGGCAACTGTCATGTCCAGGAAACTGTAATGTTAAATTAATGTGGCGTCACGGCAACAGCACAAAGTCCTGATGGTTGTGGTGACAAGAAGAAGCAGGTCAAGAACGTATACAACCCCTTTAAAAAATAACTCTGTAAAGGGTGTCATGGTCACTGGTCCAAAGCAAGGTCAGAGCAGCCACCACAGAGACTAGAACCAGGACTGGACATTAAAGGATCAAGGCGGTGACAAAACTCCTCTGCATCACATTCAGGAGTTGGCAATATTTGATTTCCTCCCCGACCCTTTTTTACAGCTGAGGCTTGATGGATAATCCATTATTCAGTTTATTTTCAATTCAGTTTATTTTGTATAGCCCAATATCACAAATTACAAATTTGCCTCAGAGGGCTTTACAATCTGTACACATAGACATCCCTGACCTTTGACCTCACATCGAATCAGGAAAAACTCCCCAAAACAACCTTCACAGGGAAAAAAGTGAAGAAACTTTCAGGAGAGCAACAGAGGAGGATCCCTCTCCACGGATGGACAGATGAATAGATGTCATGTGTACAGAGTTACAGAGTTACATAAACACATTACATGAATATGACAATGTATGAATGGAACTCCAATCCATGAAACAGAAGGAGGTAGAGAGGAGGGGGCGGGGCATCAGCAGGGCCAATGCGGGAGGCCAGTTCACCAGCATCAGACACCTCCAGGTCCAATGGACCCTATGAGACGTGAAGTCACAACGACTCCGGGGAGGAAGCAGAGTTAATAAGGTGCAATGGAGAGATGTAAATTCATCCATAAGGAGAGAGAGAAGAGGAGATAGGTGCTCAGTGTATCCTAAAACATCCCCCAGCAGCCTATAAGCCTATAGCAGCATATCAAGGGGCTGGACCAGTTCAAACCTGATTCAGCCCTAACTATAAGGGCTATTAAAGAGGAAAGTCTTAAGTCTACTCTTAAATGAGGTGACTGTGTCTGCCTCCTGGACTGAAAGTGGAAGCTGGTTCCATAAAAGAGGAGCTTGATAACTGAAGGCTCTGGCTCCCATCCTACTTTTTAGGACTCTAGGAACCACAAGTAGCCCCGCATTTAGTGAGCGCAGCTCTCTAGTGGGGCAATATGGTACTACAAGGTCCTTAAGATATGATGGTGCATCACCAATCAAGGCTTTGTAGGTGAGGAGAAGAATTTTAAATGTGATTCTTGATTTTACAGGGAGCCAGTGCAGAGCAGCTAATACAGGAGTCATGTGATCTCTTTTCTTAGTTTTTGATTTATTACTCTATGTCCCCTTTGTCAGAAAAGGATTCCCCTGTAGAGTCACACAATAAAACTGATTATTGCCAGGCAGCTGAACACTGAGGCTTCAGACCCTAAACCTGCTGCCAAAGCCCATTGGATTGGTTGAGGAGGCCTTTGAGCAAAAGACAATGAGTAAGGCTTGGGCCCTTACATGGTAGCCCCTGTCATCAGTGTTGTTGCGTACACTGCACTCAGCACCAAGTCCTCACTACAGGCCGTAAAGAAACAGCCTCAGATAGGTTGTCTGAGCAAAAGAGCTTGAGGTTGAAATACTCAACACACCCCAATGACCAGAGACAATGACAGTTAAGAGAAAGGACGCAACTACAGTATCTTAGACAAGGCTTTGTCAGCCTTTGCCTCACAATAATTGTCTAATTGGTCATTAGATGTTAAGCACAGTTGACACAGTGACTAAGGTGCCTCCTGCCTATCAGGAGTAACTAAAATTCATATACACAGTTATTCACTGTAGGCACAGCTCACGGGAGCAATTTGGGGTTAAGTGTCTTGCCCAAGGACACATCGACATGGGCTAGCGGAGCTGAGGATTGAGCCGCTGATCCTCTGATTGAAGGACGACCCTGCTCACCATTGAGCTACAGTCGGCCTTGGTTTGTAGTAGAAAATGATAACCACTAATATACTGTAAATGCATTAGCTCCATTGCTCCCTATAGCTGACTCAGAGAAATATAGCTTTCTTAGGTTGGAGCTTGTGTGTAGTAATGTGTGGTGCATCTGTTTGTGTCCCGGCCATTGTGGGGTCAACTCTGTCTGACGCCAGCTCTTTTACTAATTATCAGCTCTCCTGTCTTCACCTGAGGGCAGACTAGGGCTATTACATCTCGTGTTAGTCTTTGTCGGGACAAGAAATATCCTCTCAAGATCTCTTTCCCCTGTCTCCCACTAACGACATACCGACTGGGATACCAGAACAGGCTTTATCAAAGGATAAGTGAGTGACAGCTCCATCAGATACCATGGCAATATGAAGCATGGCAATAACTGTTCTATAGGTTTGACTAAATGTGTGTTAGTGTTTCAGCTGTCAACATGACAAAACTACAGTTGTCGAGTTTATTTGATTTTGGTTTGATCAGGACCAATCAGGTTTGATTGGTTTGGGATTAATTATTGGCCACAAAACTAAAAGAATCCTTTAAAATGATTAAACTACAGGACTCTTAACACTCATGCCTAAATAGGCCGCTCTTGTTTGTCTTAAGAGCAGTTAGCTGTTTACGCAGGCTGATCTCATCCAAAATAATTGTTATGTAGGTTTTTATTGAACAAGGAAATAGTATAAAGGTGGGCGGGGTCATGAATGGATGTCTTTCAGACAGCTTTTCATCCCCCATATAACATGAGAAGTAAACATTGATTTATTGCTCACATAACTTGTATACTTCAGTAACGACACTTTTGTAGTTATTTTAACCCAAACAACAATCTTAACGAAACTTAAATAAGTAGTTTTGTTGCTTGAACCTAACTTAGTTTATCAAGATTTTTTCTGAAACCTAACAAAGAAGTTTTGTCGCTTAAATCTAACTGAGATGTTTCCTGTGAAGAAGGAAGTTTTTTTGAAAACAAAAAATGTTGCTGGCTTTCGTAGGAAAGAGAAGAAAGGAGTACATTTTTGTGAGATACCACACAAACTGTTATGCCAATATGTTCAACATTTTTCTGTTGAAATACAAAGTGAATAATTGTTTTCCAAGTTGAGTTTGGGTGATACTTCTCTATTGGGGTAAAAATGCTACCAGCACAAGAAAAATGTAGCAGAAAACCCAAAGAAGCTCAATCTAAATTAATGACAACTGTTCTCATGACATTCTACATTTTTGACAAGGTGCACATCAGCTCAATATAATATAAAGGCACCACAAGAGTTTGCCACAGAAACAGTTGCAATGGAGAATGTGGCAGGATTTGCTGGCAGAAATCTCGGCCTTTCTGTAACAGCAGGTGCAGCACCAAACATCACCGTCAAAGAAATTTAGAGAAGCTTTAATGTTGTCCAGCACATAAAATCCTCCTGGTGATTATTGGGAGTTATGGGATGTGAAAATGTTTGACTTCAATATCCCCTTGTCCCTCCCAGGCGAAAACAATATGTCCTTTTTTGTATTTAAAATATACTGACATTTTCAATAGTACATCTACTATCAAAGAATTGTACTTTCTGCAACTATATAAAAAGTATACAAATGTCACGCTTCACCTATTTTAAAAATTCTACTTTTAACACACTTTAAAATAAAAAATAATTGTACTGTAGTATACTTTCAAGAACTATGTTATGTCAAAAATATACTTTAAGTGAAAGTTCTGTGCAATTACTTAAATGTACTTCTTTGAACTTTGTTTTCAAACTGATTTTTTTGTATATTTCAAAATGTATGCTCTAAATTACCATTGAAACAATGTACGTTTGATAAAATAGAGATTTTAAATATACCACATTGTGTGTATATTGTGTATATAAGTAATATATGAGTGTAATTATTAAGTCAACTTATTCATGCTATTATTCCAATACATACATTTTATTATTCTTTTTGGAATGTGTTAAAAAGTATTACTGTGAAAATGCAGTGAAAGCACATTTTAAAAATATATATTTTGATATCCTGCCATTTTAGTATATCTTATTCGTGCTTATATTATCTTACACTATGTGTACATTTCTTGAGAAAAATGTTAATTATTATTGATTAATTATTATTGATTATGTGTATTAGAATGATATAACCTTTCCAATTGTTAAAATTATCAAAATTGTATTTTTGATGAAACCTAAGCATTTGTTTAATGGAAGACAGGACGGTAGCGGTTATTAATAATTGTAGCTGTATGATGAGTGATTCAATTCAATTCAGTTTATTTTGTATTGCCCAATATCACAAATTACAATCTGTACACATACGACATCCCTGTCCCAGGACTTCACATCGGATCAGGAAAAACTCCCAAAAAATGGAGAGATGTAAATGTATCCATAAGGAGAGAGAGAAGAGGAGATAGGTGCTCAGTGTATCCTAAAACATCCCCCAGCAGCCTATAAGCCTATAGCAGCATATCTAGGGGCTGGACCAGGGCAAACCTGATTCAGCCCTAACTATAAGCACTATTAAAGAGGAAAGTCTTAAGTCTATTCTTGAATGAGGTGACTGTGTCTGCTGTGATTAAATATATGTTTGACCTGCACTCGTAGGAATATTGGTATGTCATATTGTTATAGTTTCTCAATGTTAATCTTGATTTACTGTTCACAAAATAATATTGGTTCAACAGGATTTCATGTGTAGTCAAAATATAAGAAAATGTTGTATGAATATATTAATATGCTGTGTGACATCATCTCTCGTCTCTTCTCTTAACAGATGATGTTATTAATGAATTTCCGCAAAGCAGTTCCTCAGACGATTGAACGGTCATCAGGCTAAAACGTAAAAACAAGCAGTTCAACCAACAAAAATGACATATTATGGAGTCTGTTTGTGGTTCTTTTTTAGCTTAAACTTAAATTCAATAAAGTGATTTTGATTACTACCTGGAAAGTTCATTCAGTATTTAGGATACTGTTAATACATTTATAATATTTTAATGGACATATGTAGTGTACAAAGTAATATAGCATAGTAATAAGAAAGTGTGCTTTTCTTAGTAATAGAAATGTTAAGCCAAAAGTATAACCTTTGGTATACTATAACCACAATATAAATATAATAATATTGTTGTAATAGTATACCCAAAGTATAACTTTGGGTATACTATTATACTATAACACTATTATTATTAACAAAATATAAATATATTAATATGTTTACATATTTGTAAAATACACAAAGGGAAGTATAATTTAATTGAGCTATAGGCATGTATATTAGCACATACACAGTCATATACTTAAATTGTACTACGTATACTTTAAGTTGTTCCAATTTAGCACAAAAGAATACACTAAATACACTTAAAAGTGTGCTTAACTACTATTTAATCACAACTCCAAATATATTAAGGACAAAATAAGTTGTTCAGAAATAGAACTATTTAAGTATACTGATGATTAGTAGGGCTTCAAGTATATTCAAGTATGCTAATATTAAATAAACTTAGCATATTTATTTTTCACCTGAAGCAAATACAGCAACCAATCCAACCGTTGTCCAAAGTGATCTGTAACATTTACACAAATACACTGCTTACAGAATGAGAGCAATAGCTGCTGAATGTCATTCACTATTGATATTACTATGCATCAACTTGGATCTGTGTGTTGCACATTGTTAAATACATCATCTCTCCCGAGGCATAACAACAAGATGTCATCCTGTCCTTCTCATTCTTCTTGATGAACGAGCAATAGAGAGACATCACCAAGTCAAACAGTCCGCAGATACAGAAAGTGATCTTTGCTTCCTGATGACGCAAATCTGATTGGCCCCTGAAGTGCCCCTGTTTGCTTCAAAACACTTCAATGGCTGAAATGCAAAATATACACAAACTTCTGCATATTATACTGAATGTAGCCTGCAAAACGATACAGTGAACCTGTTTCTTTCAGCTGTGGGATGCGTCTATAGACTGAGACAGAGCGCAACAGGTCATACTCTGACCAACACGCCTATTGAGCGGAAAATGATCACTGCCACAATATGCAACCAAAGGCTGAAACACTAACAAAATGCCTGTAGATAGTTAAAAACGTTAGATTTCAGCATGACAAAGGATTACTCAACATTTAATATTATTCAAACAGGACTGTCTTGCAATTAAGACCTGCATTTGCATCAACAAAATGTTATTTTAATCGAGTGAGTCAAGTTAACATCAAGTACACTTGTAACTTACAGAAGTGTACAACTCATTCTGACATTCACATGCACAACACGACGTTAAGGCTGATGTCCGATTTCTCAAGAAGAAACGCTTATAAAAGTCACATTGCACAAAATTCCCATACTTCTGGATCCCTCTCAACCCTGAATGAATTTGCACAGAAGAATTATGTTTGGCCAACTGAAAGCAAGACATCAGCCCAGTTTGAATCAGTTACCATGTAACCAGATGGTTTATTAAATTCATGACACTGATTACAGCCCAAATAAAGCATTATCTAGACTCACACCACATTTTCACACCACAACATGGACACTTCATCAACATTGTGACTCATTACATTTACAACCATAAATTGTAAAGACAGAATAGAGCGAGTGAGCGAGAGAGAAAGAGAGAGAGACAGAGAGAGAGAGAGAGAGACACACACAGAGAGAGAGAAAGACAGAGAGAGAGAGAGAGAGAGAGAGAGAGAGTGAGAGAAAGACAGAGAGAGAGAGAAAGACAGAGAGAGAGAGAGACAGAGAGAGAAAGAGAGACTGAGAGAAAGAGAGAGAGAGAGAGACTGAGAGAAAGAGAGAGAAAGAGAGACTGAGAGAAAGAGAGAGAGAAAGAGAGACTGAGAGAGAGACAGAGAGAGAGAGAAAGACAGAGAGAGAGAAAGTGAGACTGAGAGAAAGAGAGAGAGAGAGAGACTGAGAGAGAGACAGAGAGAGAGAGAAAGACAGAGAGAGAGAAAGTGAGACTGAGAGAGAGACAGAGAGAGAGAGAAAGACAGAGAGAGAGAAAGTGAGACTGAGAGAAAGAGAGAGAGAGAGACTGAGAGAGAGAGCACTTCACATACACCTTATCGTTATATCCAAAGGTCAGTAAATGTTCGCTGTTAGACATCGGTAGACCTGTTTGGGTCCTCCTGTCGGCCGCATTGCACATAAATATATTCCGTTAAATAAAGCAGAGAGCACGTCAACACCCCGCACGCGCGTGTGTGTGTGAGGTGGTGGTGGGTGTTTCGGGGAGAGAGAGTAATGATTCAGGCTTTTCCCCTCGCACGCCGTTCACAGTCTCGTGCTGGTCTGGAGCTGCGTTGCTTCGTGGACACGGAGAGGCCACACATCCGTTAGAACACACGAGGTTTTAAAGACCACTCTTTAACTCGGTGGACATCCCATCCATGCGTTCCAGAGAGGTGACTTATCAAAGACGAGTGCACAGTGATCCTATTGATTCACGCGCTCACATGTATTGATGATGTGTAGATATCATTTTAACATCGTCATCCCCTTCAGCCAATACACTCGTCCAAGCTTATCGACCGTATAGGCATTTAAACAAATAATTAGATAAAAAAAGTTGAACTGGCTTCAGAAAGTCGGTTGAATTATGTGGAATTGATGATTGATGACGATGAATGATGATCATTTATATCTAGAATGTCAATTTACTGAATCAATATAGACTATTATGTTTATTTATTTTTTTGAATAAATGTTTCTCAATTAAATTAAAGGTGGTGGTCGTGGGGGGTAATTTATCTGAAGTGATGTTCTATGAGGAGCCAGAGCTGAATGAACGGAGCTACAAGCAACACAGCGTCCACCGCTCTGCAGTGTGCAGGCTCGAGGTCCAGAGAGATCCCGATGACTGCCACCATTCATCAGACGCGTCATTATTGTCCATCACTCTCCTCCAGGACAGAGCTGGAGGAGGCGTCGGCTGCAGGAGGGAGGGGGCGCTACTGTTTGAGTTCCAGAGCCCAGACATGTTGAGGCCAACCTGTCCGACCTTTACTCTTCTTATCGCTCGCTGACAAAGAGGATGACGATGAGGAGGAGGATGATGATGATATTGTCTTCGGGATCTCCACCTGCAGACACATGGTATTTAAATTTAAATTATGCGTTTTGATCCACGTTTAAATCATAGGCTTTATCGTATATAAACTAGAGCTATATACGTGCGTTGTCACCAATGGAAATTGTTTCACTTTTTGAATTTAATTTAGAAATTAGGTTCTCTAAATGTGCCGCTTTTTTATAACACAAACATAGAAGTGCTTTTCATGTCACACCTCATAACGCCATAATGTGTGCGTGTTTGGAGTCCAATACCATTGTATTTGGGACAACCCCAATTTGGCTGATGCTCCAGAATATTTACAGTTTACATAGACTAGTGATGCACTACGATGCAGAAGTTTTTTTGGAAGAATAACCAGTTTTTACAAGCTCCACGCAGTTCTTGATTTAATTCACATTTTAATTCCCTACCGTTATTTTCATAATAATTGTTTGTTTCCTGTCAACCGTGTGAAATAAATTGAAGGATTTAATGTTGTAAAGAGCAGGTTCAACTAGAGCTTTTACAGTTCCATCAGATACTCCTATGTATAGTCTTATAAAAAATGTATTACTATAGTATATGCATAATAGTAATAATATATGTTTTTATTTCACGATGTAAGCAGTTTTAAAAGAAGTTTCTTTTCCACAAATAACGCATAAACAAACACACCAGAGTTAAATTCTCACAGGGAGTATACGCGTATAATCATTATAATTATGAATTTCCATTCATAATAATACTAATAATATATCATTGTTATAATTATAATTATGAATATTCCTGTTTGAAGTGCATTGATGTTTGGATTAAGAACAAAGCTGACATTATTAACTTCAGTAACAGGACCATGCCGAGTAGGACATGAGAAATAGTTAATTATTTTCCTGATATTGAGCAACACGGAGAAGCATCCAGGGAAATGGACGTTGTGCCGTCACCGAGTGTTGCGTTTGATGACACAGTGACATTCCAACAATGCTCAATGCAGTCACCCTTATTCGTGCCGTTAATTCCCTCTGAACGACAGGACGTCCTGGGACTTTCCCCTCCCCGACTTTCATACAGATGTGACAGCGTCATGTCGCCTTATAGCCCGCAGCAACAGGGACGCGTAAACACTGTAATCCAGCATCCACCCGAGCCAGAGGCCGACATTTAAACTGAAGCCGAATGAAGTAGTGGCTTATGAGTAGGTCCTTGCTCGGACAGGATAGATCCGCTGCGATAGTCTCCTGCCTGCACGTAAACGCATCAATCACGTGTTGCTCTGTGAAGTGGTGCGTTTACTTTCATTCGGGACACGTTTAAATGCTTTACTCCTTACGATTTTAGAAAGTAGGATTTTCTTGCTGTTACTTATTGTTGCGTAACGAATTTGACTGTTTTGTCACTATTATATGTATATGTATTTATAATTTGTCAATATGTTGCAATTTCTACAATAGATATTACAAAATTATAGAGCATATACGAGTGTATTCAAAGGGAGCTCGCAGTTCAACCTTGGGGCTTGCGGATAATAAAAGATAAGACAGTTTGCGGCAAACTGCCAGTCCGTGAATAAAGCCACGAGGACCAATAAATGCGAGTGTTGCCAGCAGAACATGTACTGCAAACAGCATGAGACGTCATAGTTCATCCCGACTCTTTATGTTCTTTTATATCATCCTCTCCGGACCACAGCTGCGTCATCGACCTTGTTCTCTTTTTCGGAACAAACATATAAAGGTTATATCACATTTTAAAACAGTAAAAGAAAAGGGGCAATAATAACAACAACACTTCAAAAAATATAGGTGAATAAGGACATATTGTTATAGCACTACTTAAGAGCAGATCATTTGTTCATGTCATTTAATTATTTGATCAATATCTAAAATGTCCATCTAATTTAATAACTCACCACTAGTTTTAACTACACATTTCGATAACATGCACTATGACAAATAATTATCATGTAAACAATGCTCTTTTAGTATATAAATAATGGCTCACTTAAGCTTAAACTGCACTCAACAAGCTAACAGCCATAGATCTTTTATGTGTGATGTTTATATTAGCCCATGGGGGTTTGCCAGTCTTCTATTATTCACACGCTTAATTGAAGGATTTTTGAAGGTCCGTGTGAGCCCACACAGACACGTGACACCAGTTTCTAGTCCCAGTCACTTGTCAAGACCAAGTGCAGGCTCTGTTAGTTTGCAGGCTACACATCACTGTCTTCGGCTGCTGAGAGCAGCACTCCAAATTACAGCTCTCTAAATAATGTACTCTTTATCAATTAAACACCACCAAGCATGACATCGAGCGAGCAATACAAAGTGTGTTCTTCTGAATTGCAACAAAATGCAAAAGATCTGCCATAAATCAGTAAGTAACATCTGATGATTTTATAATGTTACAAGTCTAAATCTTTCTATCATAAATCCTTTCAGATAATGGGTCTAATGGTTCTACTGCGATCAGTTTGCCGCTGCACTGTGATCAAATTATTTCTTTATAGTCAATTTTACACAAATAATAGCACAACATCTACATTGAACAACGCCATAGTAACACAAAGCATTCAGCAGTGTATATATATATATATATATATATATATATATATATATATATATATATCTTGAAAACACCGCTCAATGTAAGAGTCTCTGAGTTTATTACCTCGAGTTCGCCCTCATTTGCAAACTCAGAGGTCCCTCTAAATGCACTTTAAATTCACTTATGGGTTAACCACTTCATCATTAATAAGAGCAGACGGAGGAGCATAAGCAACATGCACTGAGTGCCTACTTTAGCTACACTGAGGACGAAACTCACTAAGTTACTGATGTTTTATCTTAACAACAAACTTAAGGAATTCTGATATATCTGTATATGTAGTTTCTCAGTTGTAGGAGTTTGCATTTGAATCCACTGTGTTTTGATCAGAGTTATTAACAGGACTACGTCCTTCTTTTAGCGATTGCAGTTTGAAATGTGAAGAAAAATAGCTTTCTGGCTTCAATTATTCCACCACACTTCCTATAGGCAGCACGCTAGGCCAAAGACAGGAAATAATTATTTTGTTTCGCTTCTCTTCTAGACCTGCTCTATCATATAGTTTCCCTGTAGACTAAAGCTCAATGTTAGCTCCGGATAACCATTTATTATGAGATCAATGTGTGTCAAAACAACAGGTAGAGTCACAGCATATCAAATCAATGACATGGTGCTTAGTTCTGTTTGCATGTCGTGAATAAAGAGAGCGTAAATTATTACCTTTAGCCATTGATCATAAAGAGGATATGTAACTCAAATATAAATAAAATAGCAATTTGAAACTTCCTCCTTATGGTGTTCGAAATAGGTTTAAATGTCTTACATGTGCCAAACTATAAATCCTTAGCAACTGTGGGACCTTGTCAAGCGGGAGCCATATGGGCCGCGCAGAGCTGGGCCCGATATGATGTGGATCACATAGCAGGCTGTAAGACCAAAGCATGGGCATAATGCTGGTGGATCGACATGGCTGAACCTGGCCCCTCCTGGCTCCAAGCTGTTTGAAGATACCACTGGTCTGGCTCCACTCTTATATAGACTTAATCATTTGGCCCGGGCATACTTATTTTATTATTCAAATCTCTTTAGGAATCAATGGTTAATGAGTCAAGTGTCAATTATAAAAATGGGTAAACACACTTACATTTGACTGTTTACTCTCTCTTTAGCAGTCACCCATATACTTCATTAGCTTTTCAAATTCCTCCTCCAAATAAATGGGGCTGTGAGATGACCCTCCATTCTGTGTGCGTAACTCCCGCAAAGGAAACGCCTGTGTTTCTGTTTACTTGTTGTCTTTTTGTGTGCTGGGTTTATAGCTCTCCTATGGCCACCTCTCTCAGTTAAAGATGACGACACATCGCAAGTGTTGTTACATTAAGCTGGTTTTGGAGGTCTAAGTCTTTGCACGGTTTACGGTCTCTAAGCATGGATGACAGATGCAGGTCGCCTATATGATTATCAAATAAACACGTTATAATAAAAACAACAACAACGGTTTCTTCATTTACATTTCCGTGTTGTCTGCATGTTTAATCTGATCGTATTGCTGCTTTGGCACCACGTGTAAAATCAGACTATTATAGTCCATCTTCAGTTCATCCTTAATAAATAAAAAGATCCGCGAAATATTCGTAGTTTGTTAGTCGAATCAGATCCGCCGAGCTGCTTACACGTTATGTGTCATTTTTTTCATGACGCAGAAATATTCATAACCCAAGGATCATCATAAAAAGAAAAAAGAAGAAGAAAGAATTAAAGCGAAATTAAAACTGTCTGACAGTTTCATCAGCAGCCTATCGTTCTCCTTTCAACAACAACAAAAACAATAAAGGCAATGATGACCCTCGACCTTCACGGTCCGACATATATTCAATTGCCATCCAGCCTGTAGTTCACAAAGCAGCATGATATTTCAATAAGCTTGTCATTTATATGTTTTAACTATTTGTGCACGCCGCGGACAGCAATGAGTTTTTATTGGAATACATACGTTTCCATACAACATGTCAAAATGTATCTATGTATATCTATATGTATATCTATATGTATATCATATAATCTAATTAGCACGCATGCCGATTTTAGAACCAACTTGACCTTTCTTTAATGGATTTGTATTCTCTTTCATTTTGTCCTATATCGTGAATGGCAATGAACATAATAAGTGTTGCTTCAGTCTGCCTACTGTGTTCCTGTCGGACCTTTATGAGACGCAGAAGAACGGATGAAGAGAAGGTTTCTACTATAATGAAGCTCGGCGGTAGTTCATCTCTCCATCACATGGAAAGATATCTGCACTAAAGTGAAGTCTCAGCTGTTGCTTCTCCTTTTTATTTGACATTGCCGGCCTGTAAATGAGTCCTCAATACATGATGTAGCAGGAAGGCCCTTCATCTCAGGCCCAAGGCAGCCCTATTGCCGGTAACAATGAAGTGATTTAGGCCTGCTTTCCTTTATTGTAAAGTTCAACCCAGAAAATATGAAGCGTTTCTCAGCTTTAGCTAACGATAGGTAGCCTATATATGAAGTGATTTAGGATGGTCTTCTGTTCATAAAAATACAAAGGGTGGCCTCATTCGGGCACCCCATAGGCTGTACGGTTTACGTGCTCTTACCGCCTCTCTCTTCCGCCGCTCCTCCCGGGCCTCTGTTTTCTTCAGCTCGGCCTTAAAAGCCTGCGTGTCTCCGTGCTGTCCGTCCTTGTCCAGGATGTCCATCAGGTAGGAGATGTAGCTGGTCGCCAGCCGCAGCGTCTTGATCTTGGACAGCTTGGTGTCGGCCGGGACGTTGGGGATACACTCCCTCAGTTCTGCAAAGGCCGAGTTGATGCTCTGGGTCCGCCGCCTCTCCTTACGGTTGGCTGTGGGTCTTCGCTTCACGGGCCGAGGTTGCGTGTGGTGGGGGTGCATACCGACCGTGGCTCCGTTCACCGAGATTGCGCCGGCCCCCGGAACCAAGCCGCCGGGTCCGTAATGGTGGTGATGGTGATGGTGGGGGTCCAGGCCGCCGGTGGACCCGCCGCCGCTGTTTCCTTGGTACTCTGGGCTGTAGCCGGGTGCGAGGCTATATTCGGTTGGAGACATATCCGCGTGGCTTATCAACCAGCTTGTGAAGTACGGAGGGGCCCCGGTATCCTCGTGACACCGACTTGCCGCCGCTGCATGCAAGGAGTAGTGATGGCTGTCGTGGTGGTGCATGACGGGGTGGTGAGGGAAGCCCGAAACTAGACTCATCGCGACACACAAACACGCACTCACGCGCGCGTGGACACACACAAATACACACACGCACACACACGCACACACACACACACACACACACACACACACACACACACGCACACACTCTCTCCTGCACGCACCAAGACCCGCACGCAAACCAGCAGGTCCTTCTCGGATGCTGCAGCAGGAAACTCGCCCTCGCTGCTTAACGGCCGTGCAGAGCAGATGTTTGCATCTGGAATAATCTGCCAAGCGGCATCCGACAACAAAGTCAATTTGCGTGGTGCGACCGTGACCGTCGGTATTCCGTGCAACAGGAGGCTAGACCCGGGCTGGTCCTGTCTGCAGTGGCCTCTTAGGCCGCTCAGTTCTGTCCAAACAACTGCTCCTCCTCTGACATTGTTCCTCTCCCTCTACAGTCATGCAGCCTGTATCCCTCCTCTTCTTTTAGAAACGTACTCGCAGTGCGGAGCCTATTCCTCCTTTTTTCCTCTGTAGCATACTTCGTGTCATCCTTCTCCGTGAGTCTGTTAGCAGCTGTCAGCCTCAGAGCCGTTTGGCAAGGCAGGACCAGTCTGGGCAGGCACTGGGTCACTACTGGCTAGACACTGAGCTATGGTAAAGCCAGCTTGTCTGTATGAGAGAGGGAGAGTCTGATTTACTACGTCATCTTTTTACTGGGGAGGAGAAACCGACTTCATAGCATCTGTCAACCAATAGCAAACCCCCTCCCCCTCCTCTGGCCCCGTCTGCAAGGTCTGTTTACTTCTCTTTAATGTCAATGGGCCTGCTAAGTAGACCTGCGGGCTCTTAACACACACACACACGCGCGCGCGTGGGGGGGATGGGGGAGGGAATACACAACAAAAACACAAACAAATAACGACTTCCTTTTTTAAAATAAAAATAAATATTGAAATTAAACTAGCCTGTTAAAGGCTTTATTTGTAATTCGTAATTCAAACATTAACAAGGGACATATATGGTCTGAAATTGGTTGGCAGGTCTTTTATCACAAGATCTAACACTATATAACAACTAAATCTGAGTTATTAATGTTGTTTTGTTGTAATATTGTATGTTGCAATATTGTTTGTGTACTCCAATAAGTCACGATAATTACGTTATCGTACTAAACATAGACATATGCACCACAACGATTAGCCTGCAAGGTCCAGAAAAATAAAGTGAGATGACGTCCTGTCGTCGTTTCTAGCATTTATTATATGCGTGTGTTCTTATAGTCTCTCATATATAATTATCTTTTATTTCATTTAAGTATTCGTTTATGTTAAGTTTGAGCTTGTGCTAGCAGAGCTAATAAGGGTACCACGTCGGCCTATTTCAGGGACACGATGTCCTTCTTCTGGACTCACATCACTACATGTATTCTGTTGTAAAAGCAGAGGGTCTCTCTCTCTCGGTCTCTCTCTCTCTCTCTTTCTCTCTGACACACATACACGCACACACACACACGTACACGCACACACACACACGTACACGCACACACGCACACACGCACACACACAAACACACGCACACACACACAAACACACACACGCACACACAAACACACACAAACACACGCACACACGCACACACGCACACACACAAACACACACACACACACACACACACACACACACACCGCAAGACCGATATGATTGGAAATACTGCAACTGAAGGATGCTGACATAATAAAGAGGACACAATTGGAAAAATGGCGATATTACCTCCATTATTGTGACAACATTACATTTTAATTATTTATTCGATCTTACCATTTTTTATTGTTAATACGTTTGTATATAAACTCCTTTCGTCAAGGAGCCTATTTTGTACATAATTACATCGTTTGGTAACGATGTAATTATGTAGAGTTCAATTGCACAAAATAATTGCAGAGCCTAATTTCCTTAAAACTAACACGAATTCACAAGAGATGTGTGCAACATGTAGCTATGGTGAATTTAAATGGACCTCGGTAGTCCCTAAATAGTGTATGGCCGCTTCCACTTTCCAAAGCAACTAGAGACCAAATTAGCTGGAAAAGGTTTGACTGCATACAATAGTCAAGATAAGGTTTAGTTTATTGGTGTGACATTTTAGACGTATAATACTTGATTAATTTATTAAATGTAGTTATTATTATTATTGTGGTAATAATAATAATAATAATAATAATAGACTGTTGTGATTTGCGTCAACAATTGATATAGGTTTAACGGTTAGTTGCAGTTTAGCTTTCAGTTTAATAGAACACTGGTTACCCGAGTTCATGTAAATAAACAGCCGTAAAATAGCTTCCGAGCGGACACTGTGGCCGGCCCACTGGCCGCTCGCCTCGGCTTCCACAAGAAGAAAAGTCCGCTGTGTCTCCGGAGCTGAGAACCTTGAAATAGCCGCGTTGAACATTTCTCAGAAGCTGTGCACGACGTTCTTTTTAGTTTAGCCGCACGTATACAAACGTCCATGGTTATTATTCAGGCCTACTATTTTTATTTTCTCATAGCAGATATGTTCCTACTCATGAACATTTGAATCAAACGTATTAAACATGAAACGTATCCAAAACATATTTACTCAAATCCGAATGAATATGACATTTTCGGCTCAAACATTTGCAGGTCTATTTCTACCATAGCTCCTCAAAGAGAGAGAGACATAGAGAGAGAGAGAGGGGGGGGGGGGGGGGGGGGCAGATATCAAATGGCAACCTTGTTTAAACCGTATGTGTACAGATCGTAAAGCCCTCTGAGGCAAATTTGTGATATTGGGCTATACAAAAAAACTGAATTGAATTGAATTGAATAAACCCAGAAATGTGGCCATAATGTCATGATGTGGAAAATAAATACAACTAAATACATACACTCATTGCTCCTCTTAATAAAGCTAGAGCAATTTTAATCTCTGGGCTTCCATAAGCGTTTCATGTCTTTCGAAAGCAAATGTCTCATCATGGGGGAAAAATATTAGAGTAGCTTTTAAGAATACAAGTTCCAAGATACCAAATTACAAACGGTAATCTCAACACTTGTGTACATTTTTATAATGCTTATATATTATAATAAAATGATCTGACTGAATAATAATAGAAGTATGGTTAGGTGTTTGCTGGACCTCTTTGAGGGCCACTGAAGACCATTCAAGGATCTTTGAAGACCCTGAAAGCTCAATCAAGGGTGTCAAGAGTGACTTTGCTTTCATGCTTAATATTGAGCCTTATAACTTTTTCTCGTTAATTGTCAGTACCACAGCTCCACTATTTTGTAATTTTCGACCTGAAGAAGAAGTAATTTTTGCTGTTGTTTATGTGAATTTGAAGCAAGGTCCTGAATACAGCTAGCATGCGTCCGTCCCACAGTTAGAACATGCCAGAAGCTTTCACAGAGAAAGCTGTTTTTCTTTATATTTTGTTTGAACGATGCTCAGAAAAACACAATTATTTGGTTATAG
Organism: Cyclopterus lumpus; assembly: GCF_009769545.1. Classification (NCBI taxonomy): domain Eukaryota; kingdom Metazoa; phylum Chordata; class Actinopteri; order Perciformes; family Cyclopteridae; genus Cyclopterus; species Cyclopterus lumpus. Next base: position 1,247,144 of record NC_046966.1, on the reverse strand, counting down.
TTGTGGACAGTTGGGGCTTGGGTGATGTGTTGATTTGATACTGGAGTGCAGATGGTTTCTGGTCCCAGGCAGGACACACTGAATGCAAAACACTAGGCTGTAGCCAGATGGCAGCGAGGATAAATTGTCTAAAAGATGTTGCATATAGTTTCCATTAAACAATGGGGGCCTGGAAAAGACATTGACAACTATGTCGAGCTCAATGACCGGCCACAACATTCAAACTTCACCATTGTGGACAATATCTTTTACTTCAGTTTTTTTTGGCAAAGCACCCCAATAATAAGAGACAATTGACTGTAAAAACCTCAATAGCATACTTCAAACTGATTTCTTTTGGGGGTTGGGGGGTCACATGGAGCCAGCAGAACGAGCTGTGATCTCACACCATTGACATACCTTCCTATAAGCAAACATGTGCTTACTTACACATCAAGCAGATTCAGAGCAACATTATCCTACATTTGGAGTCATGTTTATATCCACCTGTTAAATGTAAGTCCAATATTTTCTCTCTTTTAGCTCCACTTTGGTCTCCACTAACTGAGGGAATTATCTGTCTCCTCAGCCACTCAACTAGTTAGATGTGTGTCTGTCTGACAGCAATAGCATACAATTTATTTTTAATTTTGCTGATAATAGCTGCCTGCTGGTGCTGGAAATTAAGTTGATGTGAGTGTGGGCTGAAAGACCAACCCATCTGTAAAAGCAAAACAATTAGCTAAAAGATGCTGAAATGCTCCATTGAGCTGAGGGGAGAGCTGGTTGAGAATTCTCTGTTGGATTAACTGACAACTTTCACATTGGACAAAGTCATACAAATATTCATTTATTCAATATCACTGCAGCTTTAAATAGACAGGAGTTTGGTTTGCATCAAAGCCAATACTGTAGTTGTTAGACCTCAAAGGAAATACTGGAAATACCCACTGTGCAAAGCCAAAAGTTGTAAAAATGGTTTTGAAATATAGTCAAAATGCCAGGTTGATAGTGAGGATTATTAAAAGTTCAATGGAATTTGTTTAAATGGACCTAATGCTATTTATCCATAAGGCTTTAGTAGTAGAAATACTGTCTAATCAACCATGTATAACACTGAATGTTCTAGAATGCAACATTAATAATGCCTCACAATGACAAGACTAAGAACAAGCATTTTTATAGCGGCTGTTGGGTATTAAAAGACGATGGTTTGGCACTGAACACATCGTACTTTAGTTTGTCAACAATTAGCTTATTAGCTGGAACTGTCGAACAATTGCTTTTTAACTGACCACAGACTTTGAAAGGTTTGAACTAAAGTGGTCAGAAAAGCCTCCTGTGCCTTTGTGTTCCAGCCTGGACTGTGAGGCTGTTTGGAGTCTGATCCCTCATTTGTCAGACCGACCCGTACGTGGTTTATGCATTTACACATACATATAGATTGCATGAGGATAATCCTCAGGATAAGCTCAGGCAAATGATGTCCATGTTGATTCAGTGGTAGGAATCTCATTGGACACCTTTACACAATCAATAAATGTGCACACTTTCTACTTGTGGCTGCATGAATGCAAAACTTATTTGCGATAGAAGAAAATAAACATAATAACCTGCTAAAAGGACTGTATCCAATGGGTATTACAGGATACTCCTGATCCAAGAATTAATGACAAACATAAACACCACTCCAGGAACACCCAAACAAATTATTTGGAAAACAGGCTACAGGGATATTTGTACGTATAGAAGGAAGCTTGCCTTTGGTTTATGGGCTCAATATATTCTCGGTTACAAATAGATGTCAGTCGTAAACTTGGCATATACAATTGCATTAGATTAATTTTAAGTAAACAATGCGTGGACCGTATGTATATTGTAACTGATATTTGTAGGTGGGTTAGAAGGGTTAGCTATAAGTGTGAAGTAGTTAAAAAGTGCTAGTTGCAGCCTAAACATGGTTCTAAATAATCTTTGCATGCTTTAATTGGTTTTAAATGATGGTTATAGATAATACAATGTTTTGGTACTGGTTATATTGTGGGAGACAGACCTGAAGAGAGAATGGGGGTTGGAATGTGTGCAGGAATTCTCTGTGAGGAAGGCATATGATTTATATTTGTTTAAGTGTTGAATGGGGGGTTGCATTCTGTGTGTGTGGGTGTGAGTGTGTGAGTGTGTGAGTGAGAGAGACAGAGAGAGAGAGAGAGAGAGAGAGAGAGAGAGAAGGGGAGAGATCAGGAGCCTGACCGACTGACCTACAGTCTAATTATGTATCATTATCAGGAGACACAAACCGATCTAAATTACTGCAACAGCTCCCATTCACATAGATGGATTACACAGAGCAGGCCAACACACACACACACACACACACACACACACACACACACACACACGCACACACACACACACACACACACACACACACACACACACACACATATGCACGCACGCCATGTGCCCTCTCCTCTGATCTCAGCCATTCCTCCTCTGTATAAATAAACCTGACATAGTAGCAGAGAGAGAGAGAGATAGAGAGAGAGAGAGAGAGAGAGAGAGAGAGAGAGAGAGAGAGAGATGACGTGCAGGTACATTCCAGAGTAGCGGAAGTTTCTTTTCAGACTGAAACGCCGTTATTGCTGCCTGCCTGATGTAATCATGCACTGCATTGGAAAACAAACTTAATGGAGCACAACCATGATAAATGTGGAAATTAATAGAGTCTGCAAGATCTGATGGAGATTTACAATACATATTTGGTTTAAGTAATAATTAATTCTAAAATCTTATTGTATTTGTATGATGTTTAAGTGCCATCGTTGCATCATGCACTCCATGTAAAGCTGTGTTGAGCAGGGCCAATGCAAAGTAAACAACAAAAACAACAAAGAACTTAAAACGACTTCCTTTGGTAAAATACTAAACAATATTTGAAATAAACCTAGCCTGTTAAAGACCTTATTTGTAATTCAAACATTAACAATGCATGCATCAAATTGATTGGCAGGTCTTTTAACACAAGGTTATAACAACTAAATCTGAGTAATATTGTATGTTGTAATACATGTAAATATGGATATATATATATGTCACAATTATTTGTGGGACAATATATCGTCCAACAAAAGTAATTATTAAGACAGGCCTAGTCACCATTGAAACAAAAGTATTTCCCCCCCCCCCAACAAAAAAAAAATACTCATTTAGCCTACATTATATACAATATAGTAACAATGATTAATATCGGTTCTGCAAATAAACCAGACTGAAAATGTAAAAACCCATAGCTGCTTAAAAGCAATTATTTCCACCCATGATACAAAAGTCGGTCTTAAAGCAAACTTTGTCCAAAGGAAAGATCAGGGGGTTCTGTCACGGCTCTGTGTGTATACATGTGTGTGTGTGTGTGTGTGTGTGTGTGTGTGCAGCATCAATCAAACAGCACCTGGGCTCATCTCCAACACCTGTCTGCTATCCTGGTCATCAACCATCCTGGTAAATACCTTCCTTCGACTCGTCACCAGATTATTTCGTGGTCGTGTGACTCCGCTCGGACTCCTTTTAACGACTAAAAGAGTATTTCGCTATTGATCCCATATTGACTTTTGTGCCCTGTGCCTGCACTTCAGCCCAGCCACCCCCTGCATAGCCACCACTTCCTACCTGTGTTCACCTCTGGCACACTCTGAATAAACCCATTCCTACCTTACTGTCTGCACTTAGGACCAACCCTAACAGTGGCATTCAAAACCTATATCCTATAACATATACAACATAGTGACAGCAAACAATTAAACGTGCAGCCCAAAAGAAATACATCATTCATATTTGTTGCATTAGGTATCAGATAAAACACAAACTACAACTAATTTGGTTTGGGTACTGTAATGTAATATAATTTGTTTATTCTTTTATTTCACATTTTCATAATTAAGCTGATGTATAACTGCATAGTATCTTGATTACACAGAATAAAGGTGAATAAGATAGCGTACCATATCAGTTTTGGCAACCAAACTGTAGCCTGGTAATCACTTTTTGATAAGAAATCTAAAACATGTCTGTTCAGAGACAGTATTTGCATGTAGCTCTGTGTTCTGTCTTCATGCAACTCTTTCTCTGTCTCCCTCCCCCATATCGCTTTCTTTTCCTGCGTCCTTATCTATTCATACGCACGATGACACACATATGCGCATGTAGTCTGTGAAGACATTCATTGTTTTTAACCAATATCTTAGCTGGAGAACAAATAACAAAGCATAGAAAAGTGTTGTTATGAGAAACAAAAACCTTTTGGTTGTTTACATTACATGTCATTTAGCTGACGCTGTTTTATTACTATGGCTAAACTTCATGTCCCTCCCCTTCCCCCAAACTGACCCACAGACTCCCCTCTCACTCACTTCTTACAATTAGATATATTTAGATATATCCGCATTCATAGTCTTTAAAATGAAGTTGGATTTGAACATGTGATCACTTTGTTTGGATGGTTATTCCCATGTCAGTGCAGGATCATCTTTTTACCTGAAAAGTGACTCAAGATGCTTTCCCAGGTCCTTTTCCATATGATCAGTGCCATCCCTCCTCGAGACCAAAGGGACAGTTAATCTGAGGGATTAGTGGCTTTGTAAAAGTGAGAGCTCAGATTGAAACATTGAGAAAGACTGTGGATGAATCCAAATAAATATTTAAACAGAGAAGGGACACCACACAATGTATCACCCTTCATAGAGCCAAAAGACAGGCTCACACACACGCACATGGCCAAAGCACACACTTCTCTCTCATAATTGGCTAAACAGGCCTGAGGGGCTAAACAGTGCATCAATAGATTGACAAGTATCAGTGGGACACCTGTTACGTTGTCTCAGGGATGGTATGCATCTTTAAAATATGAATGTATAAAATATGAATAAAACTGAACGCTGTTTGTCCATGTTTAGTTTTGACTCTGGGAACCGGAAGCAGACCCGTCTCAGACCACCTGAGAGGTAAGAATGGTTCATAATGTAGCAGAAGACCAAATACATTGGGATTTAAAATCATTATTTAAGAAGCACGAAAGAAACAGAAACAAAAAAGAAGGATGTGAAGACATTTGAACATATTTATTGAAATGAATACAAAACGATAGAATAAAGTTATGAGATATAGCTATAAGATATGACTACAAGTATCTCTGGAGTCTGCAGGGATCCCAGTTGGTTAGATGGGGGTTAAAGGAACAGTTGGACATACTGTATCTGGAAATGCCCATTTGCCATCAAAGCCACAATCAGATAAGAGGATGAGTATGAACCTGAGATCTAAACCAAAAGTCTATCAAAACAGCTGTGTAGCCTGGGAATGTGTTGGACTCCCACCCAAACTCTTTTTAAAAAAGCTGCCACTGCTCATATGAGACATCTGTCTCTGTTTCAGAGGATTCCTTTAAAGTCATTTCCCTGTTGTTAGAAAAATAAAGAAATGTACATTATTATTGATCCCAGTTGGTAAATCCTTCTCTGCATTGTACCCATCCTTAGTTATTAAGGAGCAGTGGGCTGCAGGGAGCAACTGGGGGTTCAGTGTCTTGCTCAAGGACACTTCAACATGAACTATGGGGAGAGAAGGGATCGACTTGTAGTCTGGAGGAAATGAATTGAAACCTGGTTAAATAACAGTTTGGGATACTATTAAAGGGATTTAAAAAATATATATAATATTTAACATTATCGAGAGTACATTATTTGTTATTTTTACATGGTGTTGCACTTGGGCAAGGTTGTTTATTTAATTATTGTTTATTGTGAATGGGTGAACTACGTATTGCCATTTCATATTTGTATATGTTTCAGTGCATGAATAGAAGTGTGTTGTGTATTCCTGTATGTTTGAGTTGGTTGTATCTCAGGAAATAGAGAGGTTGTACTTCAATGGTAGTCAGCCAGTGTATGAATGCTGGCTTGGTCTTCAATACGTTTTGAGTTGTCGTGAAAAGCACTATATTAATTTACCATAAGTGTGACCAGATAAATATGCAGGTATGTGCAGGGAGAAGCATCCATATTCAACCTTACCTTAATCCACAGGTAGGGTTGAATTTCATATTCAAACCTACCTGTAAAAGTAAGGTATAACATTGTTACTGATGTTTTCTGTGTCTGTGGGGCGCAGCTGCAAACGCTGTTGTACTTGTGTATACCAGTGACATGGAGCTCTAGCGCAAGTTCAGACAGGAAGACCAGACCCCTCAGCCCGCCATCTATTCCTCATATGTCTGCCAATCATTCCTCAGCATGCTCACTCATTGTTTACTTGCTGTCATTGTTCCGTCAATCATGACACCAGCTGCGCAGATCAGCTGATCCCCTCTATCCAATAAGCATAAGGAAACAATGACACGGTTAGCCAATCATCTTGCTGCTGTCTCATTTAAATATGACTGTCTCTCTACCTTCAGTTCTTTCATGTTGCTGTCACGCACCCCTCCACCTCCCCATCTCCGCCCAGTCTTCACGGATCCATCAGCTTCATCAACTCATCCTTCTATCAGCTCATCACCACCAGGTCTGGACTCCACGGGGAGATCTATCTCATTGCTGATCGGGGCAGTTGGCCCTCAATTACAAATCTCCCCGTAGAGTCCAAGTGCCAAAGACTCTGAGACTTCATCATTTCATATCATCTGTTAACAATAAACATGCATCCTTTCTTTATCCAACTGGTCTCTCCCTGATTGAACTGACAGTGGAAGCTGAGTGTGACTTCAGCCCTGGTTGCTTTAAGGCACAGTGCAGGACAAAAACAGCCTTGTTCTCGTCGCTTGTGTTACATTTCCAGCAGCGAAAATGGCATCACAAAATATGAGTGCAGAGGATATTATGGATGAGGATTATTTACAGTGTACATTTTACAGTATAGATTTGATTGTGTTTCTAGCTCACTTGGATATTCAGCTGAAGAGAGGCCACTCAAGGCCTTTCATGATGAGAGCAAACCAGCAGTGGGTAGCACTGTTTCAAAATAGCCTACTTTATAATGAGGCATCCTCGTTAACGGCATTATTAGCCCACCACCCAAGGACGAGACCGAGGAGAAACCACCTGGCTGGGAGACCATCCATCCGTGGTTGGGAAGTTGATACTGGTCCGGACCTGTGACATTGAAGAGATGACATTACATTACAGCTCAGGGAGCCTAGTTACTGCTTGAGTTACAGGTTGAATGATTTGTTCAAGGATACCCTGGTGGTATTCAAACATTTGATAAGGCATTACTGACTGGCTTGGATGTTTAAGTCATAAGCTTAAGATGATTGCAAGTTATTACTATAGTGGAATGCTATTGGGGTTTCGCTACAATAACATTCAGACAGAAACGTTGAGATCACCAGAAAACAGCGGTCATTAAGAAAAACCTCAAAAACACCATGATTAATGGATCACATCAGCTGTGTGTGTCTAGGCAATCAGGTGCTCATTAAGAAGTAGACCAAACTAAGTATTACACACACACACACACACTGTAATTTCCTATACTTACCTAAAAACAACATATCAGTCATGTAGTGTGGGCACCAGAATGGATTTGAGTTAATTTGATCATTACAAAGCTTTACATCACTTGACTTACGTATATAAATATGTGTATGCATTATATAAGTTTGAATACATGGACACTTTCACAAGTCATAATCTTTCCATCCTTTGAGCTACAATGCTACCACCCCTTTACCTTCATGTCCCTGGTTAATGCACTGATACACTCAAGGAAATACACCTGTATTCAAGAAAATCTCACATGATTTCCAGAAGCCTCACAACTCACAAACCTGAATCAAACATCCTGTACTCACGTAGTTTGCACTGAAAGCCAGCTCAGTGTGAATCTCATCTCTGAGCTGTCTTTCTATCTGTTTTACAAGGTGAAATTGATGACCAGGCTTTAGTGGGTATTTGGCAGCAGGACAGGAAAATTACACACCAAGTATTTGACAGTGAGCTCCTAACATCCTCCGTGATCATCTGTCCCGATGGCAAAACTCTTACATAGTTCCCACTTTAATATGAAAGAAGATTAGATAGCACATTTCCCTTTACCTGTCCTTATGCACACTTTAAGTTGTCCATAAAGTCATGTGTGAAAGCACAACATTCAAAAGATTGACTTTTACCAAAATGTACATTGCTTATTACATTGATACATAACATCCCTGATTTTATATCAAAATAATTCTCAGGATATGTATGAACTGGAATTAAAAACTGTATGAATAGGATGAACATATACAGTATAAGAACGTTTTGTATTTTAATTTGGAGGTTTAATAATTTGCAATACAGTAGTTGTTGTGGTATAAACCACTTTCTCGATATCAACACAGGACTGCATGTTTTAGAGTGGATATTTTATACTATTGCAACTTTCTTGCTACAGTATTGCTCTTTGGATAAAAAATATGGTGGCACCAAGTCAACCTTGGGATTCTGTGTATGAAGTTATTTTCAAAATGTTCTCAATTTCTGGCTTCCCATTATTCATATGCATGTGTTTATTATTTTGAGGGGTAATGTCAGCCATGCAGTTATCTTAAAATAATGTGCTTCCGCCATCCAATCAGTGTTGAGTATGATATAATAATTTAAACACCATTCTACCAATCTACAGTGGTTATGTTTACTGACAACTAATTAGGTATTAACCTAATTAGTTGTCAGTAAACATAACATGGGTCCCACAGGGGAATGCAGTGAATAATACTCCTGATCAGCCCCACAACACCACTAATCATTTTCTGCTTTGTAAATTGTCTATATTCTAACACAGAATTAAATAAACTTTGGTTATTTGATGTTTCTCATTTCTTGGAGAATGTGCTGGTGTTTAACCTAAAGCTCTATCTAAAACACTTCAACATGTTTATGTTTCACAGCAGATTTTCCAAGGAGAGAGCCAGAAACACTTGTGAATAGAGTAAGGCCTCGTTCAACAGCACACTGCAAAAATGTAGGCCCCTCATGCATTTGAGAGGGACCACTCATTGGTGCAGCAGAGGTGCCAACGCAGAAAAGAAACTCAGGTTCATCCAGTAAAGACGTGGAATGATGCTTAACTTCTGTCAGAGCACACCATGCAATGTCTTTCATTAAGGCACTACCTAACCAATCAAATACATTCATGGTAGATACTGTAATATGAATGCCATGTTTCTTTATGGCTTTACATGTACCTGGGTCTACCTTGCAACTATTGCGATGAAAGATAAAATGATTGCTTCTTCGCTTACTTCCCAGAGCAAATACTTCCTCCTAATATCAAAAAACTACTGTGCTGGCATCTGTGAAGATCTTACAGATCATTGATCTGTAACTAGATTTCCTGGATCATATATCATTGTTTCACTGCTACCTGAAGTAACACATCCCCACTGACACAGCTCTTTGCATTATTTAATGCAGGGGCTGTTTTTCTGTCTGAATGTCTACTTATGTTAGCCATAGTATAACTATTGTAGTGTCACGGGCTGTCGCTAGGACAGGCTAGCCTGGGGCGGTGCAAAGAGAGAGATGAACACAGGCACGTCCAAGGGTATTTAACAAAAAGTCCAGGTTTATTTCCCATCCCACCAGCAAGGTAACATCCAAAAACAACAAAGTATCAAAAAAAAGGTCCAGTTAGATAACACAAAACATCCCGGAGGAGAAAGTGGTTAATTAACCAAACAAAAACTCAATCCTGGTGAATCCAAGCTACGAGGTCCTCTCCCTTGTTGTCCTCTTCCAGGTGCTCGTGGGTTCACCTTCCGCTCTCCTTTCTCCTTCCCAGGTGCTCTCCCTTAAGTCTCCGAGCCCTGCCTCAATCAGGTGCCTTAAGCAGCTGCAGCTGGGTGAGCGGTGAGGCAGGCTGGGAGATGTAGTTTTTGCACTGGTGGCCACTCTGTAGCGCCCCTCCACTACCTGTCCCCTTGTGATGCCACACTATGTTGAGAGTTGGCCAATATTTATCTTGTGGCAAATTTTTTATGGACAAGATATTGGTGCCGGTGTTTGGGCCAAGAGAAGTTGCAAATCCCCACAACCAATGGTTCTCCACAGGGTCCAGTTCAAGTAAGGACTCCTCACTGCCTCTTGCTGTATATAACTATACATCAAATACAACAGGACTATGCTCAACCCAAACAGACTTCATATAATTTGTACCCTTACTCTTGGGTTTTGGATATGTTGAACTTAGTGGACCCATGAAGACCTAGTTCTCAAAACATTCTGGACCGCCAGAAATTGTTGGAAGCACCGCAGGATCCTGATCACTATCTCCCTTTCTAGAGGACTAATCCATCACTAATCCATATACCTACAAACCTCCTTCTTCACTGAATATGCAGGTTGTCCACTCTAGTATACTGGGAATTGTGTACATTTTCACAATTCTGCAACCCATGTACTGTATATGTCGAATGCCAACATTCAGTGTTGATGCAGGAAGTAAATAAGGTATTTCATGAAGCACAACATAAGGTAGAAGTGGTGGATGGGCCATTGGAGTTCATGACATGTAAAAAAATCACAATTGATGTATGCCTTTATATCAGTCGTAACCCCAATAATATCTTAACCATATGAGGCTACTGTTTCCAGGCCTCTGTAGTGTTTAATAAAATATGTCCACAAGTCAGCATCTTAGCTGGGAGAGACAGTGGCATATTGTTCTAGTGATCAGCCGATTAGTTATGCCCTCAGAAAGGGATTGTTTCATCCCCAGGTGACTGCACACCCTACAATGCTTTAGTGCTGAATCAGCTGGATAGTGTGAAACACAATACACTCTGAGATAGACATAATAGTTAAATAGTTCATTTGCGCACACTTTATGCATATACACAAACATTGTATAAGTACATCAATTTTTATAAACAAAGTGTTTAGGATCATGTTACAGCTTTTTTAGAATCAGAGTATGTTGTTGTCACTTACATTACATGGAAGTATTGCCGTTTTATATTTTTACTGATTAAAGATTGAATGAGTCTTAGCTTCTGAGCTACTCGTCTCCCTCTTTCTTACTCTGACTGTCTCCCTTTTCTCCCTTGTCCTTCTGTTTACATTCTCCTCAAACTGCAGGAAGCCATTTTTAAGGCAGTGCCACAGATAGAGAAGCATATGTGTATGTATGTGTGGGTAGGTGAGTGAGTGATTGTTAGAGATTCTGGCAGAGGGCCGGTTCCCCATAAACAAAGTTTAAAAAAAATGGAAATCTCATCCCTCTGCTAAGAGAGGTTGTTAGAGAGAGAGAGAGAGAGAGAGAGAGAGAGAGAGAGAGAGAGAGAGAGAGAGAGAGAGAGAGGGTTCAGAAGTGAATGTGTAAGAGAAAAGGAAATGGAAATAGTGGAATTGTTTATTGAACTGAATTGAATCTTAAGTTCAGTACCAGGCTTTGTTGGTACTAGGCAGAGACAAGGCTGGTTTTGAACAAGATCAGCTCTTGGCTGATGTAGACCTAGACCAGCTCATTACTAGCATTAATTGTAGTACAGAGTTAGACCATGTGTATTCAGGAATAGGTTGGTTCAAGATACTAGAGTGCCAGATCAGGACCAGTGTAAATGAACAGGTACAACTAAGCATTTATACAATCAAATCACATATTAGCAAAAATAAAATGATAACTCTTTGTGAGGATCTCTTTTCTTATTGTGGATTTTTTACATATGTTTATGTGGAGATGAGGAGAACATGCACAGTGTTACTGCAGAAAATATTTCAGAAAACATACATTCCACTGATAACAAGTTAGTCCAAACAATGACTGAGGTGGTCGCTTTTCTATCTTTTGGCTTGACTTTAAAACCATCATTAGGAGACAGAGGTGGATATGTGGAATAACAGCCCAGAACTGCTGCACAATGACAGCGACAGTGCTGATGATATCATGGGCCTAGACATCTGTTGTAGAAATAACCCCTAACCCAAAAGATTAGGTTTAAGTAAAACAAAAAAGAATTGTAGAAAGAAACATCGTGAAAAAACTTTTGAAATATATCAAGAAGATGTTTAACCAATGATAAAAAACTTTGCCTCTGATAATCACTGTTTAGAAGCTGCCCTAATACTTATTTTAAATATTATAGCAGTTAGTATTCTGTTTCAATTTCAAGTTATGTGTAAATTAACTTGAAAAGTCTGACAGATTGTGTGTTAAAGTGCAGGTCAGAGACTCTGAAATCTAAGATATGAGCTTTGTAGGTTTTGATGATGATCTCAGTTGCGGAAAGATCAGACAGAGAAGACTTAACATGGCACCTCAGCCAACCATTGTTGTTCCAATTAACTATCATAATAGTTGTTTGCAGACCAATGAAATATAATCTATAACAAGTATTATTGCAACCATAGCCTTCCCAATTCCTCTTTTAGGTGACACTTTGACATTGTACATTTATACACAAATAAAGCATGAGCTGAAAAAAATGAAGACATTCCAACAATGAAATCATAACGATTTATTAATCCCCAGTGGGCCACCAAAAACTCATACAGACAACAATATACACAGTGCACAGTACACAACAGGCACATTGCAAAGAATAAATAACACCAGAAAATGCCAAACAAATTGAAGCTAAAAAAAGATGCATATTTAAAATCTAACTACTGCTGGAATGAAAGACCTTCAGAGTCGTGAGGCATCCTGAGTCGCTCACTGAATGAGCTTCTGAGTGCATTAAAACCACAGTGTAATGGATGGCCTTCAGAAGGAACAATCTATAGTGACCTCTAGTGAGTCCGGGGTAAGGCCAATCATTATTGATCCTCTTCAGCAAATTATTTGATCCTAAAATATGAACATAAAGCATGTAAAGTGGAAAGCAGAATGGCATGGCTCCCAAAGCAGGAAAGACCATTTAGACAGTTGAAATTTAAGGATAGCTCATTATTCCCATTCTAAAAAAGAAAGGTGAAAAATAAAGATGTGAACAAGAGGCCAAGTATTATTTTGTATCAGGTCATGACTATACTTGGGTTTAAAGACAGTAAATGAGGGTTGAATATTTCCTGTGAAATATTTGTTTATTGTAAAACCATACCGCTTACATGGCCTGCCTATGGAGAAGAATTGAATAGAGTAGAATAGAATAGATTGATTTCCTCGTGGTTAACACATAGTACAGACACAGTGTTTATCATTCTTGTTCCAGCAGCAGTCTTTTCAATAAACACAATGACACTCTGATTTATTGCTGCAGTACACCACAGTTAGTTAACGTTGCTCTTCTCTCCCTCTGGCCCTATGATTCTCACATTGAAGAGCTGTGAAAAAGCTAAGCCTAACTTAAATATTAATTCTTTCAAGAATAACCAACGCCTTTTAATATTGAAAAAGATAAGGATGACTAACATGGCATCCTCAATGTACTGTGTCAATATTCCACTGACAAAAGATCTAAATGTTTCTCTTGAATGGGGTATTTGTCCACTCTAATATGAAGATCTCACTGCCATTTCAGTACAGAGCAGTGTGATGACATTTTCATGCACTGAAATTATGTCACTGTAGTAATGCTGTTTGCTTATTGGCTACTGGTATTCTCAGCTTTCCATAAACATATCGTCGGCCCTCATATCCAGCCATCTTTGTGTCTGCAGTGATTTAACGCCACCTTTTCGTAGCTGCTCAGCTAGCTTGGAAACTCTACCAAGCTAACCGAAAAAGAATGGTTCCAAGCACAGTAATATCAACTACCTTTCTTAACCAATGCAACCTCTTCAAAGGGTAAGACATGAGTCCATGGACAGGTCAAAGCATCCAATAGAGAAAAGTCAACAACAACCTCTCACTAAAGCTACTGTGACAGCAGGAATCCACTGTTTTGCTTCTGTTCATCAACAACTTGGATAACACTGAACTCATCAAACAGGACAGTGGGTCAAGTCAGATTTCCTCCCACCACTTCTGAAAACCCACCCATACTGCCTAAAACTAATGCAGCCAAGCCCCAACAAAAGTGCTTTGCAATAATTTAAAAGTTTTAAATCAGTCAGGTGGTTTTGAAGAGAGCAATATATTATTTTCACCATTTTAATCTGTGAGGAGAAGGGTATAAAAGTAGAAAACAAGTAACTTCCTGTTGCCATTAGGTGGTGCTATGACTAGAATTCAAAATGATCATATGAATGTCTTACAGGATCGGTATGAAATGACATATGAGAAATATGGAGCAGATTAGATAAAGTATGGCCGAATTGAAACAACTTACATTTTCGTGGCGAATGGTGTTTTTTGCCGCTGCTCCGAATGCACATAGTTCAATATTGTTTTCATATTTTGATAAGATTTGACTGCTAATGTCTCAAGATCATACTGCCCGATTTTGGAATGAATCAGGTTTAATCTCTAGGAGGAATTTGTTCTTTTACCACTACCCAAAATGTGAAAAAAGGCAAAAAATGCAGATATTGAACGATTGATTGTAGCGCCCCCCAATGTTTAAATATTATGAACAAATTAGGGTACGTTTAGGGATGATATGTGGACATATGCTACCAGTTTGGTGAGGATCGCAAGTTAATTCAATAAAAGAGTATATTGATTACACATTAAATACAGTATATCTGCCTCTTCTTTCTTTGTTTCTTTGTTTCTTTGTTTCTTTCTTTCGTTCTTTGACTTGCTATGTCTCTTCCTTGGTGGTCCCATCTATTGAGTCATGTTTCTTATTTGATGTCCAGTCATTATCACAATCACATTACCCATTCTACCATGCTGTATAGGACTACTGTATGGGGTCTGTGTGTCTCATCGTAAGGCCAATGTAATTAGCAGTCTGACCTTGTGGCACAGGAAAGCGCCAGCACTGCTAATGACCCCTAATGTCCTGCCCCATGCATGTGTGTGTGTGTGTGTGTGTGTGTGTGTCTATGTGTGTGAGTGTGCGTAGTTTGACCAGAAAGGCCTGCACAGCCCTTGATCAGAATGGTTTTCTGTCCGTATTGGGAAGGTTAGTCTGTGGTTGATAGGATCTTTGATATCCAGTGGAAGACAAAGATGAGCAGAAACATAGCAAATGGACTTACAGTCTATAGCTCCTTTCTAGTCTTCTGACACTACATGTCAACATTCACGTTCATAGACTGATGGCGGCTGCCATGCAAGATGAAACCTGCTCATCAGAATCTAATCTAGCTTTCAGTAACTTGCCCAAGCACAGTTTGACATGCTGATTGGAGCAGTCGGCGATTGAACCGTCAATTATTCAACCACTTTATTAAAAAGTTCCATATAAATGTAAACGTAAGCAATCTAACAAAATGACATGTAATTAAATAGATAAACATGGTAATGGTAAATGGTATGTACTTCCAACCACTCAAAGAGCTTTAACACTACTTGTCATCATTCACCCATTCACACCCATTCATACACTGATGGGAGAAGCTAAGGTGCCACCTACCCTGCTTTTCATGTCTTCCGACCACTTCCTCTTTCACACTACATGTCATCATTCACCCATTCATTCACTGATGGGAGGAGCTACCATGCAAGGTGCCACCTGCCCATCAGGAGTAACTAATATTCATACAATATTCATATACCTCAGGCACAGCTCCGAGTGCAATTTGGGATTAAGTGTCTTGCCCAACATCAACATGGACTAGTGTAGCCGGGGATTGTACTGCCTCTGATTGAAGGACGACCCTGCTCTACACTGAGCCACAGTTGCCCCTACATGTATGTACAACAGAACAGTAATAAAGACATCACATTGAACCTGTTTGAGAAAGCTACAGTTTGAATTGCGGCTTTTTGTGGAACTGTGGTTGCTAATGTGGAGAGAGACACCTTCACTGAAAACCTTCATCACAGCTGTGTCCTCCATCTTACTGTGTGCTAGTGCAAGTGCAGCCAACACTGAGCACCGCATTGCCTCCATAAAATCATGACATATATTGTGGTGGAGAAAGACAAAAATCACATGAATTCCAAAATGGTAGGGCTATAGTCACGCACCTAGGCAGAGACACTTATGGATGACACTGAAGCTGGCCGAGACATGCAGAAGAGCCAAAGCGCAAATCTCCCAATCTAAACTTAGCAAGCTGATTGGTGGAAAATGCAGACTCTCAGCTCGATGTGGCAAACAATTTCCCATCCCTGTTCTCAAGAGAATAAATATAACAAGGCACCAAGTGCATTTAGTTTACAGACTGCATTATAACACAACCTGATATGGAGCTGTCATCAGGTGTTCTAACTTTGTCATAAAGCAGACAATAGAGAAAGAAAGTTGAAAGAAGTAAATAAGGTATAGCCCTCATAATTTGTGGCTCCCTACCCTTTCCCAATGAGGCTAACTCTGTTTGACCCCATGATTCACTCCACTGAAGTTTGACAACTCAAATAGCAACCATCTTTAGCCCAGCTTCTGTATGTGGTGTCCTGTCTCCAGCCTGGCCTCAGGCATGTTGTTGCTTACCTCATTAAGCCATGAAAGAATCACCAGACCACCATCGCGCACACTCACACACACACTGTAACCTATTGTGCTGTGTGGCAGCGCCGCCGCAGTGATTAGTGTCCAAGTCCCTTATAACAGAGAAAGACCCAAATGTCAGAGAAGCTATTCACACACTGATGAGCTAGGCTACATGTCAAGTGTGTGTGTCTTTGTGAAGCCCATACAGCCAATTTAAAGCTAAAAGGATCATTTCTCTTCGTTAGTGTTCGTTATTAACATGTAGCCTGCAGATACAAACGACACACAAGTACTCACTCTTCCCTGGAAGAATACAACAGACAGACAGACTATAAAACTACATGTGTCTTAGGTTTTCTAGAGGAGCAATATATTTGTCTAACAAATTCTAAAGTATAAACCAAATCCAGCCCATACCCTAGAAACCGCATATAGGGTTGAACAATTATATTTGTTAATCCATACATCCATTTCCTTACTTGGGCCATGGTAGAGTCATAAAGGTGTAGTATCGCCCACAACGTCCTCCAAATAGTCCTCCCATGCCAGGTTGTTCTCAAACACCGTTCTATAGCTTTACCTACAAAAAGAAACAAAATGTTATCCGTATATATCCCACAAAATCAGTTTGTATGTAACGTAACTTTCATTGTTATTTCAACCCAAATCACAATATTTTCCGAAACCTAACCAAGTTGGTTTCTGTGAAGACATAATTTTACTTTGAAACAACTGTCTGCATCTAACAAGCAGAAATGGACATGTGCTATTGGTCATTTGTTGGAAAACACATTTATTAGGATATACTTTATTAGGAATAACTTTTCGTAAGATATCACACAAAGCGTTGTATGAAGATACGTTGCCCAAGCATACAGATAAATGTCAATGTCTTAATTCCAGCAGGGTCAATGGTGTAGTCTGGGATGCACCGAGGTGGCATTCTTGACTCAGCGGAGATGCCAAATCTCTTCCATTCAATATCGTTCCTGGTTTGATAAAGCCATCTTCTGCCAACTAGGTTTTTATCAAACTGCATGCTGTCCAGCCCCACTGCGTACCTTGATATCCTATCCATTAATCTCACAAACAAGAAAAAGGGGACAAAGGCCATCCTACTTACAGCCAATGTGCCAACCTTAACCAAGCATCACAGTAGCCATCTTTTCCTTTGGGTGCTGTAAAGAGTAACTTTTACAATCTACCTTTATTATGAAACGTATATAATATGATTAGGGATGCTTATGGGAGTATAACAAGCGCTTGGAGGAGTCAGGCCAAAAGCACAAAACCATTTTTACTCAAGACATTTTCAGGGGAAATGTAAAATCACACTGCAACTGCATAAGATGTTGCATTATTTATTTTTTGTACAAATTAAAGTGACTTGATGATGGAGCCTGATGTTGACATATTTCAGTCTGGACCAAAATTGTAGACCAGCTGACCTTCATTGCCATCCACAGTGCCACGCCTCAAGCGGGGCTAAATCCCTGAAGTGGGGTATCATAGACACAATAATAAGTGTGTTTTAAGGGAAGCTGACATTTCTAAGGCTCAGTTAAATCCCGAGTATTGAGATAGACGCAACAGCCTTTAAAAAATCACTTTGTTTGCTCACTCCTCTGATGTCTCTTTATCTGAGGTTTTGGAGGCAGATAAAACTGTTCACATCCGTCACTCACACACAGACACTCAAACCCTCCATAAGGTAAGGGGGGAGATGATGGGCATTTAGCAGAGATCTTAGCAGGTCATTATGGTGTTAGGGGCCTGTCTCCAGCGATGACCTCATTGACTGCGAAAATTGTGTAACCGCAGTTGTGTTATTTCAAATGTAATCAGTCCGGATTGTCAATTCTAAGTATTAACATGATAAATGAGTATATAATGGGATGTGCTCACATGTTCCACAGCAAGTAATCGGATGTTTCTAACATGCTCAATTAAATGTGTATATGTATGTATGTATGAATGTATACACATACATACTCATTATTCATACATTTCTGTCATATTCATTGAATGTGTTGTAACTATGTAATGCTGTTCATTCTGTTACAGAGATGTAAATTCATTCATAAGGAGAGAGAAGAGGAGATAGGTGCTCAGTGTATCCTAAAACATCCCCCAGCAGCCTATAAGCCTATAGCAGCATATCAAGGGGCTGGACCAGGGCAAACCTGATTCAGCCCTAACTATAAGCACTATCAAACAGGAAAGTCTTAAGTCTATTCTTAAATGAGGTGACTGTGTCTGCCTCCAAGACTGAAAGTGGAAGCTGGTTCCATAAAAGAGGAGCTTGATAACTGAAGGCTATGGCTCCCATCCTACTTTTTAGGACTCTAAGAACCACAAGTAGCCCCGCATTTAGTGAGCGCAGCTCTCTAGTGGGGCAATATGGTACTACAAGCTCCTTAAGATATGAAGGTGCATCACCAATCAAGGCTTTGTAGGTGAGGAGAATAATTTTAAATGTGATTATTGATAGGTGTGAATGTGATTAGCTGTGAATGTGAGAGTGAATGGTTGTATGTCCCTACATGTGCCCTCGATGGACTGGCGGCCTGTCCAGGGTGTCCCCTGCCTTCGCCCTATGTCAGCTGGGATAGGCTCCAGCGCCCCCGCAACCCTAATGAGGATAAGCAGTATTGAAAATGGATGGATGGATGGATGGATTATTGATTTTACAGGGAGCCAGTGCAGAGCAGCTAATACAGGAGTAATGTGATCTCTTTTCTTAGTTTTTGTGAGTACACGAGCTGCAGCATTCTGGATCAACTGGAGGGATATAAGAGACTTATTAGAGCAGCCTGATAATAAGGAGTTGCAGTAATCTAGTCTGGAAGTAACAAACGCGTGAACCAGCTTTTCTGCATCTTTCTGAGACAAGATGTGCCTGATTTTTGAAATGTTACGTAGATGAAAAAATGCAATCCTTGAGATTTGCTTAACGTGGGAGTTAAAGGACAAGTCTCGGTCAAAGATAACTAGAGATTCTTTACAGTGGTGTTGGATGCCAGGGCAATGCCATCTACAGAAACCACATCACCACC
This sequence comes from Cyclopterus lumpus, assembly GCF_009769545.1. Taxonomy (NCBI): domain Eukaryota; kingdom Metazoa; phylum Chordata; class Actinopteri; order Perciformes; family Cyclopteridae; genus Cyclopterus; species Cyclopterus lumpus. Next base: position 1,227,650 of record NC_046966.1, on the reverse strand, counting down.
AGACAGCAGAAAGGAGACAGAGGAGAGAGAGGCTGCTCTAGCAGTGTGACGTTGCTCAGAGACAGAAAGGAGGGCAATGTCTGCCATCCATTAACGCTTTATGTTGCTCTTGAATATAGTTACTGGATTTGTAAAATAGAGAAGGGATCTTTAGTCTCAATGAAATTCATGAAAATATTAAAAATTGAAAGGGACTGCAGGTAGGAAAAGTACAACAGATGGATAAATTATTGACAAGTATATAGCAGTACAACTTGAAACTGCACAACTGTTTGCTCTCAGAGTATTTTGACTGGTTTCTCTTTTATATATGTTGCTACAATTGTAGTTGCTTGCAGAAACACAGGGTGTGTATGTGGGGGGGGCGCACTCAGGTCAGGGTCTCAAAGAGAGAAAAAATACATCCCCAAAAGACTGGTAATAGCTTAAAGCTGCAGTACACACACACACACACACACACACACACACACACACACACATACACACACTCACACACACATACACACACACACACACACACACTCACACACACATACACACACACACACACACACACACACTCACACACACACACAGAGCGGTAGTAGTAGTAGTAGTGTTATTATTGTAATTACACTGCCAGTTTGTCTGTGTGTCACCTTCATCCCGCCCCTAAATCTGAGTGGACAACAAAGTGTTTGAACAGCCAATTAGGAAACAGAAATAGCCAGCGTTAGTGTCAGCTGGTATTAGTAAATGGGTTAGCCAGGGGTCACATTTGTGGATGTGTGGCTTAACTCAGGTTGTCATGATACACATTTTCATCAAAATAATGTTCCATGTAACACCTTCAATTTGCTTTGTTTTGATAATTTGAAAAAGACAGCCAGATCCATTGTTCAGTTTTTCTTTTTCTTTTTCTTTTTCTCTGCTCTTGTTCTTTTCTACCTTTGCCATAAAGATACAACAAAACAGCCATGTGCCACTTTCTCACTCTACATTGAAACTAGGAAGATTACATTTCCATCACTGTTTTGTGTTCTGAGCAGGAGAGGACACCACATGTGTCCATGGTCAAAAATGGCAACTGACAGCTACGGACAATTTCCAGTGTGGAAGCGTTACCTTTATGTTTTGTTTCCTGAGATGTTTCATTTGACTCTTGTTCCAGCAGTGCACTGCTCCTGCATTCCCACATTGCATTTTGGGACAATCCAAGACCACACACAAATAATAATAATAATAGGGCCCTATTTCTCGTATCTGGCTAACGTGGTTAGCGGGATAATTTTCCTGATAAGATTACACAAGTCATGGTTTTCGGTTCCTCAAAGCAAGTTTGGCAAAATCACCATAGCAACACATCAAAAACTTGAACCAGAACACTATTTCTCGTACCTGGCTAACGTGGTTAGCGGGATAATTTCGCTGCCGACATTACACAAGTCAGGGTTTTCGGTTCCTCGAAGCAAGTTTGGAAAAATCACCATAGCAACACATCAAAAAATTTGAGCCTGTCAATGCACAGACGAATGGATGTGATTTGTGAATAAAGAGGATTTTCATCCACTTATCTAGACGTAGTCAGTGAAAGTCACCGTGCTGTGTGCTGTGTGAGCCTACGGTTGATGTTATGTATAAATATATATATATATATATGATATTAATGTTATGAACCCAAAAACAAGGGCGTTTGATGTTCCGACGTTTGTGGGATGTCCACAACAAGTATAAAGCAGAAATAGTGGTTATTTCTTCCATTGCGGATGGCGGAAGTTATAAATGTTTCCATGGAGATAAGCCACGCCCCCTCTCCAGCGCGAGTGAAGTGAATGAATTGATTAGATTGTGCCATTATTATGGTCTAGAATTCCTCATATTTGTTCATGATCATCTCCTGCTCGTCAGCGGAGAAAAAAGAGTCTCTTCCTTTGAGTTTATTTGCCTTTGTGCTGTTAGTAAATCATGTTTTCTGTGATCGATGCTTCCCCCTTTTGAAGTCAGACGGACACGCGCAACTATCCTGTGAACTGACGTCTGGCTCGAATTAACGAGATGGTTTGAGGGCGGGTCAGCCTTTGAGAAACCGGGATAGCCTGATGTCAATCATCGTGTTAATTTAAGCTGGCTAATAAGACATTTGATCGACTTAGTTGAGCCACGTACGAGAAATAGGGCCCTGGTCATGTGTGTAGCTAGAATGAAACCTGTTGAATCTCAGTTTTCCTCCCTATACAACAACATGATAATGTTCCTGTTCTCTGATGACAGACATACACACATAAATGCTGTTTTCAGTTTGAACTTTTGTCTTCTCAAAGGAGTGAATCATCCTCACAGTGACCTGGTGAGTTATCTGTGATCAGATGGTAAAAAGATAGTGGAGGGAAAGATAAATGTGTGAAATCCTCCATTTTCTTTCTTGAAATGTTTGCTGTGCACGATAACTTGTTCAACCTAATGTTTAACTTAATCACTTTTTTTTTTCTTACCTGCATTCTTGGGTGGGCCCCCTGCCATAGCCCTGCTGATGGCCCCCCTCCTCTCTACCTCCTTCTGTTTCATGGATTGTGGAAATCTTGATCGTGGTCCATGCCTACTACTCATTATTCATACATTCCGTCATATTCAATGAATGTGTTGTAACTCTGTAACGGTTTTCAATCTGTACACATGACATCTATTGCTTCTGTCCATCCAGGGAGAGGGATCCTCCTCTGTTGCTCTCCTGAAGGTTTCTTCACTTTTTTCTCCCTTTCTGTTTTTTGGGGAGTTGTTCCTGATCCGATGTGAGGTCCTGGGACAGGGATGTCGTATGTGTACAGATTGTAAAGCCCTCTGAGTTGGACTATTCAAAATAAACTGAATTGAATTGAAATTCTTTGTGTCAGCCGAACAATATGTGTAACACTGTTATATTTTGTCAAAAGGTAATTTCTAATCACATTTTTTTGTTTTTATGTTAATATGTTTACTAAAAACCAACAACCATAACCAAGATCTTAGAAGACACCCCCATGTAGTAAATGGTAAATGCGCTTTTTTAGTCTTCCGACCACCACATTTAAAACTACATGCGTGTATGAATTCACTCATTTATACACTGAAGGCAGGGGCTACTGTAGCTCATGGGAGTGGTCGTCCCGCAACCACAAGCTACCAGGTTCGCTCCCCGTGCGCTTCACTGCAGCCCACTGCTCCTTAATAACTAAGAATGGGTCAAATGCAGAGAAGACTTTCCCCAGTGTGGGATCAATACATTATTATTTATTTCTACCATGCAAGGTGCCACCTGCCCATCAGGAGTAACAAACATTTGGTAGCTGGGAATCGAACTGCCGATCCTCTAAATTAAGGACGACCCTAACAATCACTGAGCCCCAGTTGGCCAGTCGCCCAGTACACAGTGTACACTGTCTGTTCATGTAGTCAATTGATTTTGACAGGGTAGTGTCTCAAATGGGAAACATCTATGCTATGCCCTCACTGCAAAAGATGATTGCTGCTGTTAGCTAGCTATTCAGCAGTATTGATGACTGATTCAATTCAGTTTATTTTGTATAGCCCAATATCACAAATTACAAATTTGCCTCAGAGGGCTTTACAATCTGTAGACATACGACATCCCTGACCTTTGACCTCCATCGGATCAGGAACAACTCCCCAAAAATAACCTTTGACAGGGAAAAAAGGGAAGAAACCTTCAGGAGAGCAACAGAGGAGGATCCCTCTCCCCGGATGGACAGAAGCAATAGATGTCATGTGTACAGAATGAACAGCATTACAAAGTTACATAAACACATTATATGAATATGACAATGTATGAATGGAACTCCAATCCATGAAACAGAAGGAGGTAGAGAGGAGGGGGCGGGGCATCAGCAGGGCCAACGCGGGAGGCCGGCTCACCAGCATCAGACACCTCCAGGTCCAATGGACCCTATGAGACGTGAAGTCACAACGACTCCGGGGAGGAAGCAGAGTTAATAAGGTGCAATGGAGAGATGTAAATTCATCCATAAGGAGAGAGAGAAGAGGAGATAGGTGCTCAGTGTATCCTAAAACATCCCCCAGCAGCCTATAAGCCTATAGCAGCATATCAAGGGGCTGGACCAGGGCAAACCTGATTCAGCCCTAACTATAAGCACTATCAAACAGGAAAGTCTTAAGTCTATTCTTGAATGAGGTGACTGTGTCTGCCTCCCGGACTGAAAGTGGAAGCTGGTTCCATAAAAGAGGAGCTTGATGACTGAAGGGTCTTGCTTCACTGATGACTTCTATCCAACAGTGGTACTTAATTTACATTTGTATAGTGTGTTGTTCATAGGAGGAACTACAACCGATGCTGGAATCTCCCCTTCCGCGATGTAGCCTAGATGGTAAGCCTTGAGGCTAGTCTCAATATGCTAATATGCTCAAAAGTAGAATGCTAACATGTTGATATACTGAAATGGACATAAGCTGAGGCTGATGGAAAGGTAATTAGTTTTCCAGGTATTTGGTTATTAACCAATATATTGGACACGTTGTTGAAATGTTTGACCTGATGATGGCGCTTTATCAAAAGTCAGGAGATCATGTTTTAATGAATGAATGGCTGCACAAGTGTTTAAAAAAAGCCTACAACATTTGAGTTGAAATTATTTGAGCTAATCTCGTTCACTGATTGCATTCATATGAAAACTATTGTATTCAAAACACATTTACAATTTAAAAACAGGATGGTCAGCAATAATAATAATAATTGGGCAAGGATATTAAAAGAAACCCCGGTACAGTCCCCCCACCCACCCCCACACACACACACACACACACACACACTCATCAAGTAGCTAATAAACTAGTTTTTATGAGGATCAGGTGATGGAGGTCCCTGATCTCGAGTGGAGGAGACACCCGGCCAATAGAAGGCCACCCAGCTTTTATGTCCTGTCTGGATAATCAACCTAGCAGCCAGCCAGAGCACTCTGAGCTGCCAAGCTTTACAGCATAAAGATGACATACCGGAAGTATTCTGAACCACAGATAATGACCAACAGAAATTCTTTCCATATTACTATAGTTACAATGTTATTTTTGTATGAAATCCAAACATTTCATTTCACCAACATATGCGACTGTGTAGTTTGGATTAATAACAATTTATTTTGTTTTTTTACGTGGAGAGTGTTTGATTGAGTTCCATGGTTTCTTTAACTGCTTGTCACTAATAACATAATGCAATCTAGTGGCCCCTAGAGGCTGATTTATGTTCACTACACCCCTATGATGAGAAGAATTATGTTGAACAAGTGAAAATATATATAAAACAATATATATATATATAGTTTGCACTTTCTACCAGTTGGCAGAAAATTGTAATATCCATCCTGAGGGTGGTATAGGAGGGAAAGCCATATTGTCAGTTAAAGGTTTTTCACTTGGGGAGCATGAATGTTATCATTTAGTGTATTGACAATTCAGTAGATGAAACATTTGGCATTTTTAGGTGATATATGACCTGCGGGCATTGCCACATGTACCACACTACAACAAATGTAAAGGGTTTATCCTCTGGGAGGCATGAATGTTCTGAATGTCACAAACAGCCCCCTGTAATTTATATAAGAAATGGCAATTTCGGGTTGATTGTGTCCCTCGATAAAATGACAGTAGGCCAACAAAACATTTTAAAGCACCAAATCTGGCTATTTGCTTTAATACAGTTGGCAATGGATAAGTGTAGATCATGGAGTTTTTTTTAACTTGTCACTTAAGGAATACTCCTCTGAGGACCATGATTATCCACATCTGATTTGATGGCAATTTAAGTCAGCCATTGTGCGAATACTTTCTGAATGCACTGTACACAAACCACCCACTCTCCAACCATTTCTGTTTACCCCGTGCAGGCCATTTACCCTTTTTCTGCTCCCCCCACCCTTACCCAAGATTGTTTCTTTGTGTGGAAAAGCTCAGGGTGATTCCGCACTATTTTTATGGCCACATTCCAGCCCATATATCTGCCACACAACTCGTCAACTGCACAGCACTCAGAGTGTATGTGCATGTGTGCGTATGCAGTGGTAGTTCCCTGCTTCCTCCTGAGGCATACATATAAAAACACTGCATTACACTACTTCATCCAAATGTGTGTTTCTTTATGGCTTAAAACATGTGTGTGTTATTGTGTGATGTATGTAAATGTATTTGCCTGTTTTCATGCATATGCATTTTCATTACACACACATTATGCAATTTTTAGCTCACGTAGTTCAGTGTGTGTGCATACACGTCTGCTAAGTGTATTGAAATGTCTGTGTGTTCAGACAGACAGGGAGTGTATCAGTTGGTTTAGTAGCAGGAAGTCTTTGTCATAAGGGATTCTGACAACTCTGGATACTAAATCCAGGTGGAGATTTATCATACCCACACACAAATACACTTACACATACGCACACAAATGAAGTGAGAGGCATATTTTGTCAGGGGGAAAGCAGTTTTATTGTCTGCTGAAACATCAGAAAGCCATCTGTTTCCAAAAAGGAATTAAGGAGTAAGGAATTAAAAGATTTGAGTGTTCTCTTCTCGGTTTAGTTTCTTAGTTGCTTGTCAGTTGTTATTTCAGGTACACTTAAGATTTCACTTTTTCCAGGTAAAAACCTTGTAACTCTATTTCAAGCAACTTCCATGGTTCACTCAAACTGAGAGATGACATGGTGTTTTATGATTGACTATGGTACAGGTACAAGGAAAAACACCCACCGCACACATTCTATTGTGACATAAACATAATTCATTGTAAATTCATGTCTGGAAATGTCAAGAAAAAACAGACTCTTTGCTTCCATCTAACACTGGTAGAACCAACACAGCTGTGTTCTAAAACCCTGATTACATTCATGTGTCCCCTGCGCAGTGCAATGGGAGTGTGCAAAATGCCTGCTGGGTAATTATGTGGCCAGGCTTGCCCGGTTCACCTGTGGTACACTTGGATTCGGGATCAGAAAGAATACATCATCATATATTATAGGGGTGAGCTGAATGTGAGCTGAATGTTTGTGGTGGTTCACCTCTGCTTTGGACAGGTATCCAGCAGCCTGAGGCGTGGCTGAGCCAATCAAAACCGTTTATCTAATAATGTGTGTGTTTGAGCCCCAGAAATATAGCCCGTTTGCCTCTAGAGGCTTATCTGTCGTCAGACAAATACCTCATGGCTTTTGAGATTGCACCCTCTGTGGAAATTATCTGAGTTTTGTGTCTTTTCTCGGTAATTCTAGTAAGAATATACAGAGGTCATTTGTACATTACTCATTGATAATCAGTTGTATGCACATGCAAAGTAAGTAAAGTAAAGTACCTCAAGGTGTTCTTCAATTTATAGTATAACATATCCTCGCTATATACAGTATATAGCGCTACTGCTTTATATATCATAGCTTTCTAAACCTTTACTCATCTTGTTATCAAATATATTCCTATATGATGATATATATGTTAAATTCTACTTTAATACCTTATTTTTTAATCATGTAATTTGTTCGTCAGTATAAGTTGCTAACAATCATTTTCAAAATTATATAATAAAATAATTCAACATATTTTAAAAGATATTAATTCAAAAATATCCACATGGTAGTCATCCAGTCCGTAGGTTGGGACATATACGGCTTCAGTATCATAACACAGTTTTTACTTGTTATCTGCTAAGTTGAAATCCACTGAATTTGAAGGTTAATTTTCTGCAGTATAGTCTCCATTGAGACATGAAAGACTATGCTGTGTGTAAGTGTCTGAATGTTCTTCATCATTTATCTGTGGCATCAGCACTATTCGGCCTCTACACACTGTGGCATCACCAGGGGACAGGTAGTGGAGGGGCGCTACATCCCCACGCAGGATCAGCACCCACACCACAAAATGGCCACCATGGGCGGCACTACATCTCCCAGACTGCCTCACCACTCACCCAGCTGCCAGTGCTTAAGCCACATAATTGAGGCAGGGCTGGGAGACTGGATAAAAGGCAGATGGGAGAGCACAACAGGGGAGAGGAGCTGGAAGAGTGGACGCCGAGTGGACGCCTCAGTGGAGCAGGGAAACACAACGGTTACTACGAAGAGGACCTGGTAACTGGAACTTTGAGATGTTATTTTGTGTGTTTTGTGAACCCTTTTCTCCTCCGGGACGCTTTGAGTTGACGGACTGACCTTTTTAATTGTTTTGATTTAATGGAGCCCTCTGAGGTGCCGGTGCTGGAACAATAAACCAACCTTTTTACTCTATAAACGTCTGTGTGTCTCTTTTCCAGCCTCTCGTGCACTGCCCCACAGAGGCGTCCACTCGGCGTCCACTCTTCCAGCTCCTCTCCCCTGTTGTGCTCTCCCATCTGCCTTTTATCCAGTCTCCCAGCCCTGCCTCAATTCCTTTCTGGGACAACCCGTGACGCTACAACACACGCACACACACACACACACACACACACACACACACAGAGAGGGTTGCTGTAGTGCTCCTCTGATGTGACCTCAACATTTTGGACCAGGGTCTCAAAGTAATGCAATCTAAACCTAGCTCACTATATAAACCCTGGAGATCTTGGGGAGATCCCAATGCTCTCTTGAGGGACTGGGTGGAGCCCTCTGGTTGGAATGTAGTTGCCTCTAATTACCCTGCCCCTGAGCCCCTTAGTCCCCCCTCACCTTCAGTTTTGGCCTTGAAGGGGTGACTATTGTCCATTTCTTCGGGACAGGGCATCTGCATTCCCATGCTTGGCTCCGAATCTGTGAATAATAGAAAAATTAAACTCTGCGATGTGGCTTCAGGGCCCTGTCCATCAGTCTCTGGAACATGGCTGGGGCTCCATGCAGACCGAAGGGCATTACGGTGTAGTGATACAGCCCTGATGGAGTGGCGAAGGCCGTCTTTTCTTTGAGGTTTCTGCCAGGGGTACCTGCCAATATCCCTTTGTCAAGTCCAGGGTGTCAATAAAAAAGGCTTTTCAATCCGCTCATCTACCCTGGTCTTAGGATAAGCACCAAACTTTGAAATTTCATTTCATAAAGTCATTACAGTGTTGTCTGGTTTAGGGACCCTTAGCTCCTTACAAAAGGTAAAGGGCCTCTACTAATAAGTAAATAACATGAAATAAGGATTTTAAGACCTAAGTGTAAGACCTCGAACAAAAATGAGAGAATCAACTTGTAAGGATCTCAGGATGCACCTGACAAAAGCAGTTCACTGAGGTTACAGCTAGTCACCGGGTCAGTTGAACGTAACAGCACTTTGGAGATCCATTTACTGATGGAAATTATTTTTAAAGTGTTTTTGAAAATAATGTTTGTTATTCGCCAACTGTGCTAAACAAAACAGTGTAAAGAACAGCATGGGCAGCCAAGTTAAAGTGCTTTGGCCATGAGCTGTTTGAGATAGCCATCTGTGTGTGAGTGTGTTGGTTGTGTGTACGCCTCCAGCTAATACAGGTGATGTCTGCACTAATGAGGCTGCAGTTGATGTAATCTCAGTATTAGAGACAGGCACCCAATCTGTCTGCCTATCTGCCATTTTCTTTTCTGTTTACTCGTCAATCATCGCCCCTTACTCTCATCTTTCTTTCTGTTATTGGGTCGCTGTTCTTTATTGCATTGGTCTAAAGCTATACTATTTCTAAAACCAACAATATAGTGCTAAACTATGCAACTTTCAACTACTTAGGTGCTGATGGATAACTGGGAATAAATCAGTAATGCCCTTCATTTAATTGGCTGCACAGAAATCAATTCAAGTAAGACTTTTATCAAACCTGGTGTGTAAAGGAGCATTACAGGAGATCATTCCTGCTGGGTGCTATGAGACTTCACACCACTCTTTGCACATGAAGAACATGTCAGAACCCTTGAATAATGTATTGTCCTCACTGGTGAACTCAACCATTCAAAGCAAAATTACTGGCTAGTCTAAGGGGGAAAACACGACTGTGTGCATGGTCGCATCTAGATGGTTAGATAGTAATTCTAGATGGGCCCAAGCTGACTCATGCCAGATCCCTGCTGGGTCCTTGGCTGATATGAATGTAGCAAACACCTGGAAGCCTCGTAACGCTCTTATGCACCATTTGTGGAAACCAGGTGTAATGCTTAATCCATCTACCTGGAAGAGCAGTGGAACCTGCAGCTGTTTACTGCCCTGGAAATCAGCTTTTCTTATCATATTTGATGTGTATGAGGGAGTACATATTTTTTACTTTCGTTCTATATATATTTACACATATATATATATATATATATATATATATATATATATATATATATATATAGTGTATATATATGTATATACACCCACAACATTATGTAAATATAGTATTGAGCAATGTTCATCCACAGGTGAATGAATATAAACAGATCATTTAGTGTGGCAAGATGATAAAAAGGACTAATGTGACCATGTGTGACAAGAAAACAAACTGAAGTTAAGACATTGATGGTCGATGTTGCTCACGGTACACATAGTGTTCATCATGGTGGATTTAATTAAAGTCTGTGTGTGGGTTGTGAATAGTTCCTCGGATTGTTTGTGTCTTAGGGCAAAGGTGAATCTATTTTTACCAGAGACACAACCCAGAAATAGACCACACGACATAGCCAATAACAAGGGAAGTGTGTATTTGTGCATGTGTGTGTTCAACAGGAAGCCTCTACACTTTTTGACCTAGGCACAAGCCAGGGTCAAAGATCACAAACTTTCTGTCTGTCTGTTTTAACACTCTGACCCCAAATGACCCCTGTGCCCTTGAACCCCCCCCGCCCCCCCCACCACACACACACACACACGCACACACATACATGCACGCACACACACGCGTGCACACACACACACACACACACACACACACACACACACACACACATACTCACGTACTGTGTTGTTTCCAAGACTGAAAAAAGCTGAAACATTCCCTAGTTTTGACCAGCATTGCTTGACAGGAACAGTGGTGCAGGCTGTGAAGAAAGGCTTCATAGTTCCGGGCATTTAATGACCATTTAAATACTCTAAGACAGCGGTCCCCAACCACCGAGCCATGGGTCCGTTGGTACTCTGGCCGCACAGAAAGAAGGAATGAAAAACACATGTCAAGAGGCTCAGACGCACAGATATGTTACCTAAAAAATGAAACCCATGAAACGTATTTTTAAGGCCACTCATTTTGAGTGGCCTTAAAAATACGTTTCAGACAACATCTCTGCTGGTGTTCTGGATTAAAATCAAGGCAGAATATCTTGTAATCGCCAAAAAAACACTGAAAACCTGCTTCCATTTCCAACATCATATCTTTGTGAAGCAGTTTTTCTGCAGTGACAGCGACCAAAACTAAGTTAAGGAGTAGACTGGACATAAAGAACACACATCGGGTGTCATTGTCTCCCATCACCCCGAGATGGGACCTGCTCGTTGCAGATAAACAGGCTCAGGACTCCCACTAATTCAGCATAATGGTGAGTTTTATTTTTATGCACTTTATATTTGTTTTTATGGTGGTCATTTTATTCCGTCATATTTATGACGTCATAAATATTTATCCCCCACACCGTGAAGGCCGGTCCATGAAAATATTGTCTTATACTGGAAACCGGTCCGTGGCACAAAAAAGCTTGAGGACCACTGCTCTAATATATCTATTAAGTTTCAGTTAACTGTGTTTCAATTGTTTAAAAAACATATTTTTGCATAACTGAAATACTGGTCCTTAGTCTATTAACATATATTAATAGTCTTTTGTTTGTAGGTTATTGGCTGCTGGCAGAAATGATTTGGGCTGGAGCCAACCGCAGTTGAGCTCCACCTCTCTAAGGGCCTTGCAGGGACAGGGATGTCGTATGTGTACAGATTGTAAAGCCCTCTGAGGCAAGTTTGTAATTTGTGATATTGGGCTATACAAAATAAACTGAATTGAATTTAATTGAATTGCAGGGTGTGATTTGTGGGACACACTACTCTGCCTTGAGGCCAGCACCTTCATAGGTCATGTTTGACAGCAACCTCTCATTTGAACATCACATCAAACAAATCACCAGAACCTCCTTCTTCCACCTAAAAAACATTGCCCGTCTCCGCCCATCACTTTCCTCATCTGCTGCTGAAACTTTAATCCACGCCTTCATCACCTCCAGAATTGACTACTGCAATAGTATTCTTTATGGCACATCTTCCAACATCCTAAACAGACCCCAATACATCCAGAACTCTGCTGCTCGCCTGCTCACCCACTCCCGTTCCCGTGATCACATCACCCCTGTTCTCCAGAGCCTTCACTGGCTCCCCGTCCCACAACGGATCCAATACAAAATCCTTCTCCTCACTCACAAAGCCCTCCATAATCAGGCCCCCTCCTACCTCACCGACCTGCTCCACCACCACACTCCATCAGGCCCCCTCCTACCTCACCGACCTGCTCCACCACCACACTCCATCAGGCCCCCTCCTACCTCACCGACCTGCTCCACCACCACACTCCATCAGGCCCCCTCCTACCTCACCGACCTGCTCCACCACCACACTCCATCAGGCCCCCTCCTACCTCACCGACCTGCTCCACCACCACACTCCATCAGGCCCCCTCCTACCTCACTGACCTGCTCCACCACCACACTCCATCAGGCGCCCTCCTACCTCACTGACCTGCTCCACCACCACACTCCATCAGGCCCCCTCCTACCTCACCGACCTGCTCCACCACCACACTCCATCCCGTCAGCTCCGCTCCTCTGATGATCTCCTGTCCATCCCACATAGGACCAGGCACCGGACGTGGGGTGACAGAGCCTTCTTATATCTGCCCCTCCCTCTGGAACTCTCTCCCCAAACTCATCCGAGACTGCACTGATCTTTCCATCGGAAATCAAAACCCACCTGTTCAGAACTGCTTTTAATGTGTGATTGTTTGTTTTTGTTTTTGTTTTCTTATCAGGGTCCGAGCGACTCAAAGTCCCTATTTATTTGTTTTATCTGTTTTACCTGTATTTTAGCTATACTTATTTATTTATTTTTAGCTTTTAGGATGTTTTAATTATGTGAAGTGTCTTTGAGTATTATGAAAAGCGCTATATAAATTAAATGCATTATTATTATTATTATTATTATAGGAGACGAGCAGCTGAATTCTGGATGTATTGTAGTTTGTTGATGATTTTGGTGGATGTGCCGTACAGGATGCTGTTGCAGTAGTACAGTCAAGAGGTGATGAAGGCGTGGATAAGTCTTTCAGAGGCTGAGATTTCAGATTTGTCGCTTGTGGCTTGCATCCAGGTCTTTATATCTGTGAGGCAGTTTGTGATGGTGGAGTAGGTAGTGGGTGTGATGGATTTGGTGGAGATGTAAAGCTGTGTGTCGTCAGCGTAGCAGGGAAAGTGGAGACCGTGGTGGCATATGATGTGGCCAAGGGAGAGAATGAAGTAGAGGATGAAGAGGAGGGGGCCGAGTACTGAACCTTGGGGGACACTTTGAGGGACTGGGGCTGTGTCAGATTTGGATTTATTGATGAGAATGAACTGTTGGCGGTCGGAGAGGTATGACTTGAACCAGGAGAGGGATGTGCCAGTAATGTGGACTCAAGACGGGACTCAAGAAGGCTGCATTGAGGTCTAGTATGATTAGGATGTTGAGGGAGGGACTGGTCATCAGAGGAGAGGAGGTCATTGGTGACTTTGATTAGGGCGGTTTCTGTGCAATGGTGAGATCTGAATCCGGATTTAAATTGGTTTATTACAGTTGGTGGGAGTCCAGGTGGGTTTTGAGTTTGTTGGAAACTTGTTGGTTCCAGTATTTTAGACACAAATTGGAGATTGGAGATCTCCAAGTAGTTGTTGAGGATGTCAGGGTCCAGGTCAAGTTTTGAGGATGTCAGGGTCCAGGTCAAGTTTTTTGAAGATCGGTGTGACTGAGGCGAGTTTGAGAGCGAAGACTCAGTCGTCAGGGAGGAGTTGATGACAGAGAGGATGAGCGGGTAGAGGACCGAGAGACAGGCCAAGACTAAAGTGGAAGGGATGGGGTCCACGTCGCAGGTTATAGTCTTAATGCTCCAACATAGTGATTTATTTACATAATAACAAAGATAGGATAGAGTTGCATTTCAAGGTTTGAGAAGTTTATTTAACGTGGAGAAAAGGACCTTAGGGTTGGCGAAACCGGAGTGGATGATGCCAGAATAGTAGGTGGAACGTGTCGTATTGAGAACCAGCTTGAATTGCTGCATGTATTCCATGTAAGCCAGGGTGTGCACTGTCCGGTTTTATTGGAGAGTCGGTCTAGTCTGCGTTTCCGGGATTTCATGAGGCGGAGTTCAGGTGTGAACCAGGGGGCAGTGTGGGTGAAAGAGACAGTTCTGGTTTTGAGAGGGCCAAGCTGATCAAGGCAGGAGGAAAGTATGTTATTGCAGAGGTTGACTAGGTCTGTGTGGAGGAGGGGGCTGGAAGGTGGAGAGTTTTTCAGTGAGACAAGCTGACAGGGTTGAGGGAAGGTAGGGTCGGGTTTTGGGGATGGCCAGAGAACTTGAAAGTCAGGTGTTCAAATGAGGGTGGAGTTTGGATTGTAGTCAGGCTAATTTGTATGTGCTGGTGGTAAACAGTGGCGATTCCTCCTCGGCGGCCATCAGGGTGTGGTTTGTCCAGGTAATGATATCCAGTAGGGGGGGTTTGGTTTAGTGCATAGTAGTCCAGGTGTTTTTGCCATATTTCAGTGAGACATTAATTGATGATTAGACCTTTGTTGCACAGAGCAATTTTCCAGGAGTGTTTTGCGATTGGTTGAGAGGATTTTAGTAGGCTCCTGAGGCTGACTGAATTCACATGCCGTTTGTTGTGATGACATAAAAAGGGAGTGGACTACCGCTCATGCCGATTCCACAGAGATGGGATTGAGTTGACAGAAGTGGGTTTACAGATGATGAACTTGCACTTGGAGCCGATGTGGATGTTGGGCGCAGTCAATAATGGGTTCCATCTTCGAGGTGACCACAGAGGGTCGAGGTTTTAAGCACTGCTGGGCCTGTGGTGAAATCCTGGGCAGGTTTCTTCACCCCCCTATGACTACTGATATCTGTAACTTTAATAGCATTTCTTTATTGTAAAAAAACCCTCAGCTCATTTTCCAACACCACTGATTGATAGCTGGTTCATTACCTTCATAAGCGAAAACCATCACTACCAACATCAAGTGGGTCCCAGCCATGCGCATCCCTTTTTAGTAGCCCCTGGAAACTGTTTCCATTGAGTTGTATGCTCATAAATATGAAAAAATAATTAAACTTACCAACTAAATTAAGCCATTACTGTTGTCTTTGCATGTTTAGATGGATAGACAAACAATAAAAACACATGTAATTTATGGCAGTTTGGAGTCCCTAGCTATTTAAAGTGAAGAGGATTTAGCTGCAGACAGATTACTGCTGAGAGGCCTACTATAGCTAAACACTCCTGTGTGTGCGTGTGTGCGTGTGTGTGTGTGTGTATGTGTGTGTGTATGTGTGTAACATGTGGTTTCTGATGACAGCCATTTAAAGGTGTCAGACTGGAGCCACAGCAAATTAAAAAAGGCGCACACACAGACACACACTCTCCATTCTTCCTTCTCTTTCTGTCTCTTTGTCTCTGTAGTCTAAACAAGCCTCTTATCTTGCCCGTTATTAGATAATGGATGACAACAGGTCACATGACCTGCCTTAACGAGGTGGTTGCTAAGAGCAACATCTTAATGGCACTGAAAAACACTAACAACAGAGACTTCATATTACAAAGACTTGTTTTCCACAATAATTCTTTTCAGCAAACACTACTGAGCAAGAAGATATTATTCAAGAGTTTACCATTTCATTGAAGAGCAACGTCTATTTTCCATTGTTAGCAATGGAAAATAGGGTGACATAAGTGAAATAAGAGCAATTGTCATTGACAAACAGAATAGAATGTGCCACAGTTTCACTTTTTTTAATAATCACACTATGAAAACACCAAATAAATGTACATGCTTTAGGATTATAAATAAATCCTGTGAAATTAACAGAAAGGGTAAATGTAAAGTAATAAGAGCCTAAACTGTTGCCAGGATCTATTTGACAGAAGTTCTTACATCCTTGAAATGCATCTCAGGATAAAACTATTATTATTTAAGGATATTTGAAAGGACATGACTTATATAGTTGAGCAACTCGTATTTTTTGCTGAGGAAATCCAGTACTTCCTAAATGCTGGAGTGAATGAATAACTCAACCACATTAAATATGTGCCACTGCTCTGCTCTGATTCAAAGACTACCTCTAAAATAAATGTGTTGTTTACAATTGCAAGTCATATGATTTATGAGCATCATATGACAGCAGGATATCTAAAAGAAGAAAACATGAAATAAATGCTTCCCTGAGACAGTTTTTCATCACTATATTTTGTTTGTTTGCTAACTGGAGGTTCCACGCACACTCAAAGACACAGACGCATGCCCTCTGTGCCACGTCTGGCGCCAGTGATTACGCTGTTAAGCCAAATCAGTTTCCTGTGTTTGGTTTGATGGATGCCATCATCTTCATGGATCTAAAACAGGTAAGTGTGCCCCCCGCCCCCCACCACCTCCACCCAGCCTGACACACACATGCACACACTTAACAAAATGTGATCCCTAAACCCCCTTAGAAGAAAAGGAAAGGTAAATATGTTACGATATTCTCAATTTGGCTAAAAAGACAGTTCTATAGTAAATTGAATCTAATGATAATTTTCTCATTAGAAGAATTTTTACACTGCCTTTTTAAACATATGTGAATGCTAAGTAATCTTTCGACTAAATGTATCATCCTTATAAGCATTTAAGAAGGCCATACAGGTACGTCAGGAAAGGAGTTCTATTTTTGTTTGGCATGTTAGCCTTCCTGGTATATGTACACATACCAAGTCAAGAAACACATTTCCATACATACAGGACATCATAAATAATCATCATAAAAAATAAGAATGTGAAGAATAGTCTCAGAGATTTTCAAGAAGATCTTGCATAATATAGTATCCATCTGATAAATACAATAAACCAGTTTTAGTATCTGGATCAATGTAGAAAACTGGTTGTGAGTGTATCCCCTCTAAACACAACTCAAATGTACTGTAATAAGAGAAGGAGGATAGAATTCAAATATCATGTGGCTCCAACACTCTGAGACAAATTTAGTGGGCATCATGGGTACATGGCTAAAGTGGATTTTGTCTCCCATCTCAATGACGTCAAATTCCAAGAGAAGAGAGGTTCAATTTAAGCAACCAATGACGCTTTCTGTGTACATGCACCATGACATGTAAGTTAGTGTGTGATTGAAAAATAAGGACATGCAATATGTAAAATGATGCACTTTTTTCCCTGCAACAACAACCCTGCAACAACACACTCTTTGTAATTCCAGTTATGTGGGTTTTCCTTGAGACTGCGTCAGAAAGGTGTTGACTCAACTCACAACTTAAATGGAGGCAGTTGTTTGTGGTGTTCCTAGTGGTGATGCTGTACCATAGACTGTATGTAAGAAATGGACATAGTCACCCATTGGATTGTGGACTACGGTTTAGAAGCCTTAAGTTCAGCATTTTGGCCGTCACTACGTATATCCATTTTTTTGCTTCTATAAGTGAAACGAAAGGGTGGAGCTAAGTACAACCAAACGCTGAGCCACAATGCGACCAACATTTTTCAATACATTTTTATTAACTGAAAACGCACTTTTGTCTAATGTTCTTAGACAAAAACACAAACAACTCCCAGACAGGACAACACTCTGGTAGTGGCCTGTCAATCACAAGCTAGCCACGGCCTTAAGCATACCATGTGTTATAGACGATTTTTCTCTAAATTGGACCATCCTTTACTAAATGAACATCATGCTGTATTGAAGAAGATTTTAAACTAACGGTTGAGACCATAAACATATGTTTACAATTTACTGAGGTAATAAATCAAGTGAGAAGTAGAGTAATTTTCATACAGACTTCTGTACAACCAGACTTCAAAGTAGTCGTCCCCTGATTGACATTTGAAATAAATCATGTAAGAGGTACTTTCTGATGTTCTGTGCTGTACCTACCTTTGTGATCGTGTTGGAGGATAATGTATTTTATATGTATCCGTTGTTTGACAGTTAAGACAGACAGGAAATGTGGGGGGACAGAGTTATCTATAAACCAGGGACATTTTTTAACATTGTCTTACCACACACAACTATAAGAATGTCCACACATATTATGAGTCTGCAAAGGTTCTGACTGAGGATCAGATAAGCTTTTTAGCTTGGGATGTAAGCTATCCACGAAATAGAAAACAACTTGTTGCTGCTGAATTGGCAACTGTGGCACATGTACATGCTACAATTCTGCTTACATCAACGATGCTTGATGCACTGCTTTTTAAAAGATGTAAATAAACTGTGCTTTATGACAACTCACAGGCCATTCGCGTCTCGATGGGGGGGTCATTCAATCACACAATAGAACAGTAGTTGTTGTATTCTCACCTGGCGGAGATCTGCAGTCTACCGAGCAAACTTCTCTCGTTTTTATAGCTGTCGATGTTATTATCGTTGTTGCAGCATCTTTCAGCATCTTTCTGGCGCTATGTATACTGTATATATATATATATATATATATATATATATATATATATATATATAGAACTTGACTTGACTAAATAATTATTGTATAGCATTTTTATAGCTATTGTTGCTCTTCTTATGAATACAAAACAAACATCCATATTATAAACAAAAATTGAGAAGATACAACACTGAACAGAAAGGATTTGTAGAAGTAATGCTTCTGTATTTCATTAATTTTTTGCAACATTTGTTTGTAACGAATTATACACATTTGACATTTTAAATGAACTGAATCCACACTGAAAACAACATCTCATCTCCACTTGTAAAATGGTGATGCACTTTTGTGTGTGCGTGTGTGTGTGTGTGTGTGTGGAGAGAGAGAGAGAGAGAGAGAGAGAGAGAGAGAGGGAGAGGGAACAAAAAACAGAGAGGGGGGTGGGGTGAGGGACAGCTGGACTGTGTCAGGACTGATGAGAGACATTCCTGTTAGTATAGCATAACCTTCCTACTGCTCTGCTGATAATACTGGCACCTCTCTCTGACACACACACGCACGCACGCACACACACAAACACACACACACACACACACACACACACACACACACACACACACACACTCATATCTCCTGCACTGCACCACTACTACTTATACCATGAGAACCAGACTGTGGGCCCAACTGTGGGCCCACAAGATGCACAGACTTGTGTGTTTCAGTGACCTCATTGTGGAAAGAGTTAGTTAAGATAGCATTTCTTATCCATTGTGCACACACACAAACATCCTTGTGCATGCACACAAGCACACACGCCAACACATTAGTGAGCTAACTCAAAAAGTAAATTCAGGCTGCTATGTTAGAAAACTGAGAACTAATTGTGTGTAAGTGTTACCGCGTCAACTCTTCATCAAAAATTCTTTAACATTTGTTAATTTGTAAAAATGATCTCCATAATGTAATCTCCATAGCATTGAAAGGCTAGTGCGGAAAAAACGCAAACTACAAACAGTAACAAAAATGTTGTTTTATATAATCAAAATCAAAATCTGAAGTATAACCATGATTTATTGCAACTCGTGAGTAATAAATAAACTGAAAAATAAACTGAATTAATGAGGACGTTGCACTTAACACAGTAATAGCAGAAATCTCAGGACAACCCTAACAAATAGTTCCAACAGGCCAAGAAACAGGAACATTCAGATGGTCAGGTTGTAAACAATCCCCCACGTTAGCTAAGTGGTAGACTGACCACCTGCTTCCATGTCTTTACCTTCCAATACATTTGTAGCTTATCTGTGGAAAATGTTGGTTTGTTGATGTCTAATCGGCTGACTGGTGTTGATGTTTTGTAACATTGGACTGTGCTATTCCATGGGCAAGATAACATTACCATAACATTACCATATAGTAACAATTATAGTTCCACTTAGAGATACTGAATGCATTACTAATGCATCTTTTCCATTACATGGTAAGGCTGAACTCACTATTTGTGATGATCATTAACTAAAGTTCCATAGTACCTGGTACTTATTTTGATATAATGTTGGTCAAAGTTACAAGTGAGCTGAGCCGGTATAAAAGGTGGAATTAAAACACTTTATTATCATTTGTGTCATTTGTCCTGAACAAACCCAGCATTTCTATATATCCAAGCTACCGTCACCAGGAGCACAGTCAGGTAGGTAATTTGGGCAAGAATCTCTGCAGACAGCACATTAATAATATTTGGAGAAACAAAACATGCACACCTATTATATATAAAAAAGTTAATTGTGTTCTGATTGTCTTTTACACCTGCACCGTGGCTAGATCGGGCTTTGTTTAGCTACATTGACTTGTCTTTACAATCATGTAAAATAGTCTTTGTGCTTTCTTGATTTACAGGTTTCCATGGATCGCGGTTGTGTCTGGAGTCGGTCCTGCCTCCTGCCTCCTGCCTCCTGCCTCCTGCCTCCTGCCTCCTGCCTCCTGCCTCCTGCCTCCTGCCTCCTGCCATAGCCCTGCTGACACCCACTTTTCTGTTTCTCCTTCTGTATGAATTCATGCACTATTAATTACTAACTTTGCTCCTTTTCTTTCTTTTTTTTACTTCTTAATCATGCCTACTCTTATTATATGAATACTTTCTGTCATATGCATTGAATGTGTTGTAACTCAGTTATGTTGTTCATTCTGGTCACATGACATCTATTGTTCTTCTGTCCATCCTGATAGAGGGATCCTCCTCTGTTGCTCTCCTGAAGGTTTTTTCCCTTTTTCGCTTGTTAAAGGTTTTTTTCCTGATCTGATGTGAGGTCCTGGGACAGGGATGTTGTATGTGTAAAGCCCTCTGAGAATAATTTGTGATTTGGGGTTCTCAAACTTTTTCTGTCCACTTTGAGGAAGAAAAATGTTCATGCCCCACCGCCTCAACAAAATTGTAACAACAGGTGTGAACCTAAAATGAGTGCAGATATGTGTGTGCCGTCACGTTTTATCAGTATTAGTGGCTGCAATTAGCCTGCTTTCCGCTACAAATATTTTTAACGGGGTTGCAGGCTTTATACAGTTCATTTCATACTTAATGTTGAGCTTAGATCTTTATTTTGTTTTGAGAGAGGCAACAGCAGGAAAGCCGATCTCACAGAGGTGGGATGTGGCGGCCCACCTGTAATACTACTGCGCTCCACTAGAGGGGCACGCCCCAGAGTCTGAGAAATACTGCACTAACTACACTACTCAAAGAAATATCTAATCTTTGGAAAAAAAATAAAAAAATGCTACTAAATGATATGCTAATGTACTCTGCTAATGTTAGCTCAACAGGTTTGTACATAGCAATGAAATGTTTTAAAAACGCTTATCTCCTTGTAGCCTCTCCAGGTAAGGAGCCAATGCGGAACCAGAAGGGGTTGCAAAAAAAAGTCTGGTTGTATATAGTCTATGAGAAAATGACCATACTTCTCACTTTATGTATTACCTCATTAAACATTGTGAAAATGTGTTTATAGTCTAAAGCACTAATGTAAAGTCTTCTTTAATACAGCATGATGTTCATTTCGTAGATAATGGTTAACTTTCAAGTGTGTGCTTTAGGGCAGGCTTACTGTGATTGACAGGTCTCTGCCACTACCAGAGTTGTATAGATGGTAAACGGTAAATGGACCTGTACTTGTACATCTCTTTTCTAGTCTTCCGACAACTCAAAGCACTTTCACACTAGATGTCATTGTTCACTAATTTACATCATTCACACACTGATGGGAGGAGCTACCATGCAAAGTGCCACCTGCCCTTTAGGACTAATTAACATTCATTCAACATTCATATTCATACACCGTAGGCACAGCTACAGGAGCAACTTGGGGTTAAGTGTCTTGTCCAAAGACACATGGACATGGACAATTGGAGCCAGGGATTGAACCACCGGTCCTCTGATTAGAGGACGACCCTGCTCTACCACTGTCTTTAAGTCACTCTTCCAGATTCCAAATATGGTAACTTCTGTTCATTGGTTGCAAAGAAATGCAACGTAGCGACGGCCGTAATCCAAAACGGCTATGGCAAAATTGACGAACTCAAGGCTTCAAAACGGCAGCCCACAAACCAATGGGTGATGTCACGATGGCTACGTCCACTTCTTAAATACAGTCTATGGTCCAGTTTAAGCATTAATAAGGTTATTCAGGGCTCTCGGTAAGAGTGTTTTGCAATGATACAGGTTATGTGGGGTTATGGTTGAGGGTTTGAACAGCCACATGTTTTTGAGGCTCTGGATGATTGTGTTTACCACGCTGCAGGTTATATGAGGATTTGGATGCCAACTGCTTTGTCTCTAATGGAAGGAAACTGGCACTGAGACAAATACACACTTAAACACTTTTAGCTGCCACTGAGCATGTGTGTGTGTGAGAGAGCAAAAGAGAGAGTGAGAGAGAAACATAAACTTGTTACTACCTCAGGTTTTTCACTTTTGCCCACATACTGACACACAATGTTCCATCATATTGAGCCTTATTGTTAGCGTGTAAATATTACGGTTGGCTGGCGGCCTCAGATTATAACCTGTCCATATTGAGCTTTATCATGTTCATAACTCATACACTATATTTATACAACTATCAAACATTTAGCTAGGCATCAATGGAAACACTGTCTTATTAAAAGAATATTTTTTTGGCTTGGCTGGGGTCTCGGTGGTCGCAGTGTGCTGTGTAGCAACTCCTGATATTCATATTATATGTCTTCTGTTGTCTCACTTCATCACTAGGTTCAACAGTGTAAATGGGGTTACAATATAGAAACTACCTAAATCATTTTCAGGGTAATACAGATATGGTCTCTCTGTTACGGTGTTATTTGTTTTTATGTTTTTACAGTATGTGTATGCTATGTTATCATAAATGAAATATTAAAGTGTGTTCAAAATTTCAAATGTTTCCAGTTTGTGATCTTAAACATTTTATATTGGATTCTTGGAAATGTTGCAAATGTAGGATTGGGCATGTATAAGTATGCCTTTCCCTTTGTTCCACTCCACTTCCACACATCTGTCTGCACTGCGTCACTGATCATTTAACAGACCAGCTTGCATTGGTGAATTACCCTATTGTGGACTAATCCATATTTGCGGATGATATGATGTGAAGAATATTTTTTGAAAAGAATAAAGTTAAAGCATTTACTGAACATTGTTGATGTTCATAGTTGCTGTCGAAGCAAAGAAGTCATATCTTTACTATATCTTTGATATATTGGACAGGTGACTGGTTGGTCAAATATTTTCTTCTCAAAAATGTAATCTGTCATGTTCGATAGTTCTTATCATCATGATGTATGTTGTGTACATTTTTCGGATACATTTGTTTTTATTTGACCCTTCAATAAGTCCTGCTCTAGAACGCAAACTGATCGATGTTGAAATGTGGGACAGGGCAATTGGTGGAGGTAATCGCTTCCAGTACATCACATTCAGTGTCAACGAACAATAGTACAGTAATAATAATAGGCCTAGCGGCATCGATCACACCCGATCACAGCCGATCACACCCAGATGTATCGCAATCAGAGAATAGGCGGTTCGATCCCGGCTCCACTAGTCCATGTCAATGTGTCCTTGGGCAAGACACTTAACCCCAATGTCTCCCGTAGCTGTGCCTACAGAGTATGAATGTGTATGAATGTTAGTTACTGATGATGTGCAGGTGGAACCGTAGCTCCTCTCATCGGTGTATGAATGGGTGAATGATGTAATGTAGTGTTGAAGTGCTTTGAGTGGTCAGAAGACTAGAAAAGATCTATACATGTACATGTCCATTTACCGGCATCAAAGCGGGAAGTCAGTGGTAAAGTTTTTTTTCTTTCTTTTTTTTCTAATAAACTGTCAAACATTGCCTTGCCCTGAAACAATTCAGATACTGTACATGGTCTGATATGCATCAGTCAGTCTGTCATCATTGTCTCCTTCCCTTCTCGCCTAACTATCAGAGTGCCCTCAATGTTGTAAAGCATAGCGTCATAACTGCACAGCACTTTAATTGAGTGGACTTGAAGCCACCACTGGATGTATAGGCACACATTTATAGACATGGCTGCAGGTGATGGTGGTGTGTCAGGTGGTCTGGACTGGAGGACACAGATGGACTGAGAATAAGTGGTCTGTGGGAAACTTGGTCAGGGAAGGAGTGTCCTGCGGTGGGGCTTGAGAATTTTCACATAAGCCCCCTAGGAAGAGCACTGGATTTTGAAGACAATGCACAAATGTGGCTCAAAAATTGGAATTACAACTTCTGGGTCCATCACATGATAGCATTGGGCACAACATGACTTAATAATCTGACAGCTCTGGTTCAGAATTATTTCTTTGTTTAAATGTGAGCATAAATACTATTAGGAATCATCAAGCTGTCACATCAAATTCTAAAAGTAAGTTTTCTTTGCAAATAACACACCCTTGTATAGGACAAAAGGCTGAAGTGCATGTTGCTAGAAGCAAACTCAATTGAAAAAGTGATGTTAGCTAATGCTAAAACTATGATGTACTGTCTTTGATTTCATGAAACTCCGAAGCAACTTAATGACTGAACTAATGTAAAAACCTTTTACTTTGAAAATGGTGATGACTGTAGCTGTGGCTCTTTGAGGCAGGCTGTAAAACCAAAACAATGACAGCTGGTAGACACTAAAGCGTCATGGAGCTGAGGAATGCTACAGAATCAGATGATTCTCAATTCTCTTTTCCATTTCACATTACACACACTTTGATCCAGTTTTACAGCATATACAACTGTTGTTAGTGCAGCTAATAAAAATAAATTACAAAACAAGTATTTTTTCTTATTTAAATTTTGTTAAATTCTGGCAGCTGCATGAAAAAGCCTGACATTCCCATTTTCCAGGTTCAGTGAGTGGGCGAGAACAGCACTTTCAGTTGACCACATCGCAGCCACACTAAAAATGAATGAGCTGCACACACGCATGCCAGAATTTCTGACATTCCCATTGTTTGCCTGGGAACTACTGTTTTAAGCTATTTTGATGAATTATTATTGAATATTTCAACATATTATTTTTGTATTTGCTTTCTGTTAGATAAGTAAATTGATACCGCTCTCATATCTGTCTGTTAAATACATTGCTACAGCAGTTAGCTTAGCTCAGCATTATACAATTAGATATTGCCACTCGAAGTCTCAGAACTCAGTATTTCTTCAACAATTATCAATAATCTACATTAAATAACGAGTAAAAACGAATTAATTGTTTTAAATGTACATGTTTTCACTTTTATTTATTTTTATTGTAGAACATATGTGGATTTTATGCAAAAACAGCAGTATCCTTAATAGCAATTGTTTCTTACCTAATATCCCAATATGTGATAATGTGCTTCTTATATAGTCATATTATAGTTATAATAATAAACAAACAAATATTATTAACACGTACATTTTTCCACAACCCTTCAGTTTCACTTTTCTTACTTGTTTGAGAGATGTAGCCTTCATTAACATGAGACAAAGTTGTTATGTGGAGAATGTAGCCCTGGAGAGAGAGACAAATAAGAGAGAGACATCAGCAGAGAGAAGCAGTGCTGAACAGATGCCTCTGTGACAATATCCAGACTAGGTTCTGGACCATCGTTAATTCATTTACTGTGTACCACAGGCCTGTGCGTGTGTGTGTGTGTTTTTGTGTGTGTGTGTGTGTGTGTGTGTGTGTGTGTGTGTCTGGCTCTGGCCCTGTGTCTCTGGACCAAGAAACAAAAGGTTAACTGAATTTGGCCAAGATGTGACTCATATATCCCTTTTCTCTCTATGTGTTTGTGTATACGTGTATGTGTATTGGTTCATAAAGCAGACCTGCAAGCCACAGATGTATTGATGACAGATGTTTAAGGTCTGACTGACTGACTGTCTCTGTGTGTCTTTGTCTGCCATGTAGCATGAAATTAGTGTTATCACGGATACATGGATAGTAACTTTTGAAATAATTTGATGTAATAGGATAATCTATTACTCAGCTGCATGACACTGCAACTATCAAAGTACTTCATCAAGGACAAGGTAAAGAAAGAAAGAGAGGAACATTTTTTCAGAAAAATAACTCCAATAATCGGTCCAATAATCGGTTGTCAGTGCTGGAAGAAGTGTCTCGTAGTCCAACGGGTTTGTTGCTGTGCTGTTATGAAGCTCCATTAGAGTGCTGAGAATTTGTATTAATCCTCCACTTAAAGGGCAGCTCCGTTATTCTTTGTTTGGAGGTTTGGAGCGTCAAAATGCTGATTCCCCAAGTCGTTCTAAAAACGTTGTCCCATGACCTTGTGTAGGTTTCTGCATGATTATGCTGCTTATATAATATATGAACATCCTTATAGTCAATGAATGACCTACATGCCTACTCATAATTCATAATTTATGTCATATTCATTGAATGTGTTGTAACTCTGTAACTCTGTTCATTCTGTACACATGACATCTATTCTTCTGTCCATCCGGGGAGAGGGATCCTCCTCTGTTGCTCTCCTGAAGGTTTCTTCCCTTTTTTCCAGTGAAAGAGTTTTTTCAGTTTTCTTGGGAGTTTTTCCTGATCCTATGTGAGGTCAAAGGTCAGGGATGTTGTATGTGTACAGATTGTAAAGCCCTCTGAGGCAAATTTGTAATTTATGATTTTGGCCTATACAAAATAAACTGAATTGAATTGAATTAAACATACAGTAACTTACATGGCGGTCGGCAGGCTTCTATTCTGGAGAAGCTAAGCTATGCTGTGGACGCCATGTTGGTTGGGATCCAAAAGTCACACAATCACAAAAAAAAAAGTTGACAAACATTTCCACTATTGGTAGTGGTGAACAGCAACTCACACATTCAGTCATTTTACCTTGAACACAGGAGAATACATACATTTGGTTAGTTGTAGCAATGATGAAAGTGCATTGAATATTCAGACATATATACTTATATATGGCTGCCAGGTTTGTCTAGGTGTTATTGGATTGTAACTGTGCAAATCCAACGCTATAGAATCTTATCAGAATATATGCCTCCAATTTTCCACTGATGTTATTCTAATTTTAAATATTAAAGCGGGAAGAGCTGATGGGATTTTCATACATTTCCATGAAGTCATAATACGTTTAGTGTCTCAAGTTGAAAATAAAAAACCTTTTGTACGACAGGATTTATTGTGTGACCGGTTCAGGTAAGTACCCCATTAAACCAGAACACTGCTACTAACCTGCCTCCTAAACATGCTGTGTGTGTGTGTGTGTGTGTGTGTGTGTGTGCGTGTGTGTGTGTGTGTGTGTGTGTGTACAGGTCTCAAGTTAAAAAAACAGTGTGGTGGCCTCAGTCGTGTGTTCTTACTTGTATGTATAGTTTGTGTGTCAGGCAACTTCAAACAGTAACATAATCCTGGCATCCTCTTTCTATTTCCCTAAGATGTATTTAAAGTTACATTTCGGATTAAGCTGTTTCATTAACACAGACGGTTCTTGAGGCAGGGCCCCTATACATATAACCTGTTTGATCAGACGTATTCCTAGACCCACAATAAACACATTCTCGGCTTTGTGGCAACTGTTGGTATGTCGAGGGAGACACAACTTAGACGCTTTAGCTTTGTTTTTTGTTCAGCTTGTTGGTTGAAGTGTGCATAACTACCACTGGTGGTAATCACGCACATATTACAGTACAATGGGGGAATCGTCCACCCCCGCCAACGCCCCTGAAGCTGCTTTTTCCCCCCCTGATGTCTCACAAGTGCTGAGAGGTAGAGGTTTACAGGAACTGCATGGAGCCTCTGTAATGAACTGTGTTATAGAGAGAGATGTGGCTTCAGGTTCACTGTTGTGAACCTGAAGCCACATTAGTAGAGGAGATATTTGATTTAAGTTAACACAACTTGCGATGCTGCCCTCGATGGACTGGCGGCCTGTCCAGGGTGTCCCCTGCCTTCGCCCTATGTCAGCTGGGATAGGCTCCAGCGCCCCGCGACCCTAATGAGGATAAGCGGTATTGAAAATGGATGGATGGATGGATGGAACTTGCGATGCAAGTTAAGATGCAACTGTGTTTTTTTTTCATGTTTTCAATTATGAGTAAATGTTTGCATTTCAGATGTCTGAGTGCTAAAACTGAAAACACAAGCAGTAGAAGGCATCAGGAGGGTTCTGCAGCGGGGGATTACAACAACCCAGAACATCAATGGTATCGAGCATCAGGGATATTGATTAGGTGAGGTGCCCAAAGAGCCCAAAGATATTCAAAGATGACAGCCATCCATAGAGATACAGACGTATCCACTGCTGTTCCACCAGATGACAGAGCAAGCTGTGAGACTCATTAACTCATCCTCCGTACACCATCATAAAAAATAGTCTTGTTTTTTTCTTTTCAATAGTCTTGCTTTTTTTCTTTTCACATGTAGCAATATGGGAATAGAACTGCATATCAATGACGCAAAAATCCACGTTGAACCTTGAGCCATTTCCCTCTGCCCAACAGCGGCCTGAAGCCTGGTTGCCAGACTCATTACAGACTGACAGAGTACATTGTTCACCAAAATATACCCACGTCTGCGTCCCAAAAACCAAGCCAACTCTAGCAGCCATTTATGGGCCAGATATATCTCACGTTTGGTTCTTAGGTAGCGGAACACAGCCATGTAAGTGTTCATATAGTCAACCTCAGTCAGGGTGACACACATCTCTGCAGCTGTTTGGACCAATCAATATGAAACCATAGGTAGCCCATTCCATTTCAGTTAGTTGACAATGCCTAAAGAGTCTTAAGCCTGAGTTAAACTGTAAATATATAAATATATTCCGAAATATGGGTGACAATTTGACCCACGCTCCTATTTTTGACTTTGGTAAATGGCCATGTGACAATATGCATTAGGGTATCCTGATATTAAAAATAGACTAATATGCAATTGATTACTTATAATTTGAATGGGTAGGGGGATTACATGGGTTTACATGTTACCAATCTTTAACCAAGACAATTAGTTCATACATGCAGATATACAAAGATGTACTGATGTGTTACTTACCATCAATGTTAAATCTCAAGGTTGTCTTACCACCTCAAACTATAGTCCATATTGTGTTAATGTTGGTAGTTGTGTTGTATTATCCTCAAATATGTCACTATTTGTTATTTGTACTTATTTTAAACTGTTCTTCTGGAACTATATCCAGCCCGAATCTTAGAATAGGTTTGATCCGTGTCTGGTGGATTGTAAGCCTGTGCAATAGTGTTTTTTGTGTAGCGCTCAAAGACAAACATGTTTTAAAAACATTTGCTCAAATCATTGGAGAATTTGATCTGGCTAATGTGTACACACTTGTTGTAATTGGGTTTGTTTTTTGATGCACTTGTTTGAGGACATTTGGAAGTCATTCATTTTGCTTTAACATATGAATCAAGTTTATTGAAGGGTTGTATTCAGGAGGATTATTCTATTTAATTTTTCTTCACCTCTTTTCCTTGATAATACTTCTGCAACATGTACACACATCATCACATTGAATATTCGAGACGCGTTTGGTGTGAACGCACCATAAGAATTCAATACATGGAATTCAGAGCATCAATATATCATCATACAACTATTTGCTATGTAGTAGTTGGCTACTACATAGCAAATAGTTGTTTGATGATATATTGATGCTCCGAATTTTTTATTCATTTTAATGTAGCTCTAGTACCAATAGTTGCCTTGAAGTTGCATCAGGGCAGGAGTTGCAATAGATATGACTGTTGTCCTTGTACCAGCAGAGGTAATGGCACTAGTTGTTGCTGTAGGAGTAGTCGCTGCGGTAGTAGGGCTAATCATCAGTAGTATTTCTTGCATTCAGTTGTTTTACAATCATCTGGGGGATTTAGGAAGAAGTTTACTCTGCCCCCTGCTGGTCAGAGAGGACACAGCACACTGACACAACATTGTTCTCTTTATTTTTACACTCAACTGAAGGCCTCCTCATATGAAACCGTCTTCTTTCATCTCATTGCCTCTTTGGCTCATACAACTCTGCATGAGCCAAGTTGTATTTCCCTTTAATATCTTACCAGCACATGGAAATTAGTTTGACACATTCGATATTTGGGACACAATTAAAACAAATTAACAAAGTGGAATTGCAAAAGAAAAGAAATTGCAACCAAATCATGTATTTCCATCTGAAACTGCTTTAATTATGCAGTGCTGGAGCAGTAAATAGTCAATATTTAATTACCATAAGAGCAGAAAATAAACAATACAGTATTTAAAGGTGTACATACTAAGGAAAGTATGTATTTATTCCAGCTAAAAATTGACATTACTATTTGATCTTACCACTACTTGAAAGAAACTCTCCATAAGGTCTGTGGGCTTGTAGCTAAAAAGGATGTGTGTGTGTGTGTGTGTGTGTGTGTGCTGCATGTGTGTGTGCGTGTTTGTGTGCGTGTGTGCACGCGCGTGTGTGTGTGCACGCGCGTGTGTGTGTGTGCATGTGTGTGTGTGTGTGTGCGTGTGTGCGCGTGTGTGTGTCTGTGTAAATGTGATCAGGAATTCATTAGTTGAGAGGAAGCTCTATGCCACAGTCTGTTTTTTGTCAGTCTGTCGCAAGCAGATTTTTTTCACAAGGCCGAGAGGATATCCCTTACACACATACACACACACACACACACACACACACAAACGTGAATCCTGATACAATCACACATGGAAACAGAGAACGTAAGGGAAAGAGTCAGCACACACACACACCGCATAAAGACTATAAGATAACAAAAGTGTGGCTTACATCTTTTTAGAAGACAATAATTCAATAAATGAGCAATCTATAGATGTTGTAATAAGAGTCTATAATAGACAATACTCATAATCCCTGTTATTCCCAATATTCTGCTTTACGAAGGCCACAATGGCCTGTGTTTATATGTTTGATTCCGAGGTTTGCAGTTAGATGGTGTTGTACTGGACTGCTTTATGCAGAATTTATGGCTGAGCTGTTGTTTTTTACAGTATACCTGAAATTATTATTAATTAATTATTCACTGAAATTATATTTCATAATAGATGTTTGAGCTGTGCCCTTTGTTAAATATGTTTGGCTGCATCTCCTTTTAGTCGTCTAAAGAAGACATGCATGCTTTTGTGAAAGTCTTGTATCTAAAATGTCAACTCCTGGGGAGCCAAGAGAAATAACCTTGTTTTACATTTTTTGATGCATTTATATTTTCTAATAACTTCTGAAAGGTATTTCTGACCCTAAGAGGTCAGAGAAATGTCAAAGCATGTAATCCCTCTAATACATTTAATGTTTTTTAGTTGAAATGTTTCAACAACAAATGTATAATAATAATAATAATAATAATAATAATGGTGTGGAATCTCCTTTTTGTGTCTATGACTGAAACCTTCCCTGCAAGATTGCCCAATATAATTTGTCAAAACTTGAACCTATAACACTGAACCAAAACTTGAAGAAAGACAGAGAAAAAAGAATATCCTACACATGTCGTAATACTGGGGTTCTCATCAATAGAGAAGCCTGAACATATCTGTAATATAAAGTTTACTCATTTTAACTAGAAGCATGTCTCTTCAGGTATTGGGAAGTGAAGGGTTGTTTCATATCAACTGTGGAGAGTCGTGGTTAAATATAACTAAATCGAGTAGTCAATGTATCACCACTGTCGGGTTTAAACCTTGTATCTACATTTTGGTAATGAAAACCTGTCAGGTTTTAGCTGGATACATACGTTATTATCGAAAGGTTTTTTAAAGTGTTTTATATGTGCAGAAGTGTGTGTGGAGTAGGGAGGGGGAGGGGGGGAAATCCTTCAATCCTTCAACAGCAACAACTGGAGGTACAAGGTTTTCACCCGCCAACGACTCCAAAGAGCCTTCTACAGTAAGCTGGAGGAGTCGTGGAGGACAGTGTCCTTGCAGACTGCTTTGTGGTCCCTGGTCTGACAGGCTTCCAGGCCGCGAAGCACTGGCTCCTGTCTGACACCCAGGACTGGACTGCAGGTAGGTCACAAACTACACAGGAGCATGCTGTACTCATTTATCTGGAAGAAATAGATGGAAACACTACCGCAATTAAAAAATACATACAGTGAAGGATTCTGAGTAAGACGAATCCCTATTATGGTAAACTATTTTTGCTACTGGGTCATTTGAACTGACATGCTAAGATTTATATTTAGCATGTCATCTAGAAAGGGAGCCGGAAACATATAGAATACAAGTGGTCTCCTCAAAATGGGTCAAAAGTAGTCCTCATTGTTATCCACCTCTGCTTTTATTTCCAGACAACTGGCCAGCCTGTTTTCTAGAAAATCAGCTTGAGCACAACTAGAATAAAGTCTAGGCTACTGCTGAATATCATGTTCATATTTTCAGTTCCTGACAATATTAGCAGTAGAGCTAATGTTCTCTAATGTCTGAAACACACTGTTAAGCTTCTGGGTTCTAAGTTTCAGGGCACGTTTAGCATTTGGACGGGGAGGACGAAGCGATGGAGACACAGAAAGAGAGGGAGTGCGCTGACAAATAACAGATAAAAGTGGCTTAATAACTAAATAGCTCCGATTATGGTTTTAAATGGGGCTCGTGAACGCGCCCTGTTAACGAGAATATCATTCCTACGAGAGCGCGCGAGTCCGTTTTATCCGTCGGAGAAAGTCAACGGGCTCACGGCACCGTGGAATTCAGAAGATATGCCCACGTGAGGACCAATATAATAGTGTTACAGCTCTGTGCTTTGAAAACATATGAATTTACATTCTTGGTGTCATAATCTCAGTTTAGTTTAGGGTGATTAAACCGTGACTTTCAACAGTGATTAAAAAGAGCGTCCCTTCTCAAGCCAAGCATATTTGAATAAGAATACAATTTGTGTATTTATAATCAGTCGATTATATATATATATATATATATATATATATATATATAGTATATATGTTATATACATTATTATATATACATATATTTATAAATATTTATATCTCTCTCTCTATCTATATATATATACATATATATATATATATATATATATATATATATATATATATATACATACATACATACATACATACATACATGTATATAGTAATGTTTATATATAGTAATCTGAATATATCGAGGCTAGAATATATTTTAAAAGCGCGTTGGCCGGTCCGACCATCAACGCAAATTCAATTGTATATGTAGGCCTGATTAAACAATTTTGTTGTGCCTTATTGTATTTTCACCATCATTATATGCGCATATTATTATTATAAAATAGTGTTACAATTAGAAGCTGCTTCACAAAGAAACATACTTGCTTGCAGTTTAAAAATACGATATGTTTCAAACGTATGGGCTGCGTTGAAAATGACAATTTATAGATTAAATCTATTTTGTCTAATATTTCTAATATATCTAATATACACTTCTTTGAGAATTTCTTTTGAGAATTTGTCCACGTGTTGTGCATGATAATAATACAAACGTATGAATCAAACTAAAAAAGGACACTAATCATATTGCTGATGCGACTGCCGTTTAAAGGGCCTAACGACAGTTAACCGGTAAATGTTCCAGATGAAAACTAAAAATGTCAGAGCAAGAGCAAATCAATCCCACGGTAATTTTTCAGTTTTGATAGATGACCAGTAGAAAGCCTTTAAATGCGTGGTGATAACATCAGTGCGCGAAGCTAAATGATAATTAGAGGATTTTCCTTTGAAATATGAAAGTGACAGTAGGTTTATGTCTCGGCGTTGATTTCCACATAATACCGTGTTGATGTTAATGGTGCCTGTGATTAAAGCAGGTTAAGTGGTTGACCTTCGGTGTGTGTGCGTGTGTGTGTGTGTGCGTGTGTGCGTGTATTAATGTGTGTGTGTGCGTGTGTTTGCGTATGAATGTGCGGGCGTGTGTGTACGCGTGTGTGTGTGTGTATGCGTGTGTGTCTTGTGTCTGTGTGTGTGTGTGTGTGTGTCTGTGTGTGTGTATGTGTGTGTGTGTGTGTGTGTGTGCGAGGTTTACCTGCAGATGAGTGATGAGATGATAAATGGCAGCCTATAATTAAAATCCATTACAAATTAAATAGAAAAAAAGACACATTCAAAAGCACGCGCGCAAGCGCACGCGGTCTGGCAGCTATACTGTGAAAAA
The DNA here is from genome assembly GCF_009769545.1 of Cyclopterus lumpus. Classification (NCBI taxonomy): domain Eukaryota; kingdom Metazoa; phylum Chordata; class Actinopteri; order Perciformes; family Cyclopteridae; genus Cyclopterus; species Cyclopterus lumpus. The sequence goes on along the minus strand of NC_046966.1, from coordinate 1,193,427 downwards.
CCGACGGTCTCGCGCTCTGAGCAGATCACCGATAGAACGGAAACACGCGATCCATCAACGTTGCATGTGTATGCCTGCGTGATGGTTTTATTCACCGTGTTGCTTTACACTATTCGGTCTGTTCTAAAAAAGAGTTCAACATGTTGGTGACGTAAACAAGTGTCTTATTTTGGGATTCAAGGAACTGTTTTGAGGAGGCACTGAAAAGAAAACCTGTAGAGGTAAACCGGTGCTTCCCAAACTGTCAAGGACCCCATAAATCCACTTCAGACCCCAAACACCCAAAGAATGCCATCTGAGAACAGTTTAGCTTTGCATAGCTACAGAACCACTGATCTCATGCTGCTGAGCAGGATACACTCTATGTTCAGTATCCCAATCCCAAACTGCTTTATGGAAGGTTTTCACAGACAAAGGATTTGCTTTGGTGTCATGGTAAATGAAAATAAAGTTAAAAATAATAAAAGCAAAAGACAAGGAAACAGAAATATGTGAATATAAATATGTGTACAACATATTTGAATTTGAATGAAAAGAGATGTGCTACTTTTAAAGGAGTAGTGTAATGTGAACAACTTTCAAAGGAATGTGTAGAGGCACAGTACAAAGTATTTAAAAAGAATAGGACATGTCCAGAGATATAGTTCCAAAGATGTGCCTTAATGTAACACTTATCAGCTGTGTAGACGTTAATGTAACGTATAGTGTTTAGGGGATTTACTGAATCAGAGTGTGAAATTGCACTCCTTAGGTATTGTTGGGTTGTAGTGGATTGTATATGCACTTGCACATGTTAATAAGAAGTTTATGTTTTAAATTAATACAAAAAGAAAGATATGATAATTAATTTGGGATATTATGAGGAATATTCTGTAGGAATGTATTATGAAACATAAGAGAGGATCACTGTTTTATTATTCTGTTTTAATGACAAATGTAATGATTAACTGTATGATGCATGATAATGAATGAATGTTTTATTGTTTAGACAATAGTTAAAATGGATGCCGATTGAAACCTAATGTGTTGCTTTTATTCTCAAGGCAGGATAGTAGGTTTTATTCTGAAGGGGAACTTCCTGTCCTTGACCGGAAGTGTGAGCTTTGACCTCGCCAGCTTATCAATTGGCTTAGCAAACAGAACTGCAGCATCCTTTGAACTGACCAATAGAACTAACCTTTAGGTGTGAATTCATTTGCATGACCATACTAACGACAGAGCATTTGTTCTGGGGAGACATGGTTCTACTGGTCTGGAGACATGGTTCTACTGGTCTGGAGACATGGTTCTACTGGTCTGGAGACTCGAGACAGCCCCGGTCTGGTGCTCCTTGGGAGCTGCAGTCCGTCTGTGGAGAGTTTCTCCTTTCTGGCCCCACGATCGTGAACGCTATATGAGTATTATCTTTGCCATTAAATATTGTTAAACTTAACTCATTGAATCCTGAATTTCCTGCGGCCACGGGACCCGGAGCTCTGAACACAAATCTTACAGTATCCACATGCAGAAATAACTCTTATTTGCCAGTAATTCAATAGATTAGTCAACTTTATTGTCCTCAAGGGAAATCATATCTTGCTTTGCACAAAGAACATTACAAAACAATATGAAAACATCTTAAAACATAGACACATTGGATTAATATCAACAACAACAAAAAAGCTCTAAGAATTAAAGTGGTAAGTGTTCAAATGTATTTATTGCACATTCCTGTACTGCACTCATATTTCTCAAAAGAGATCAGCAGCTTGATGGAGGCAGGAACTGGTAAGCATTTTAACAAGCTGGGTACAGATATCATGGCCAACTTTGGGGAAGTTGGACAAAATCCCTCAACAAACTCTGTTTTCTTTTCAATTCAAGAATACTGGATTATATTTGGGAACACAAACAATTATTTGTTCTCTGCAAAACTACACATGAAGTTGTTTAATAAGATCAGTGCCATACATTTGAATGACTTTTTGTTTTAATCAGTGTCTTATACTTCCCACAAACTATTTCAGGGTACTAGATGCTGTAGTTAGCTATTCTCTGTTTGCAAGAACACATCATATGTAGGGCCACTCCGACAATGGCACATGCCCTGACAACAATAAAAGTTGTTCTATCCGACCCTCCTCCTGTTGGCGCTGGGTTCTCTCCCCCTCACTGTGTTTTCTATACTGGACCTCCGTAATGCCTACCACCTCATTCGGATCAAGGAGGGAAACGAATGGAAAACAGCCTTCAACACCCCCCTGGGCCATTTTGAGTATCTCGTCATGCCTTTCGGCCTTACCAATGCCCCTGCAGTTTTCCAAACCTTAGTCAATGATGTCTCCGTGACATGTTCAACCGTTTCATCTTTGTATACCTGGATGATATCCTCATCTTCTCCCGCAACACATCCAACACGTCAGGCTTGTGTTGTGCCGGCTACTGGAGAACAAGCTTTTCGTCAAGGCTGAAAAATGTGAGTTCCATGTGACCACCGTCCAATTCCTTGGCTTCGTCATTCAGCAGGACCAGGTGAAGACAGATCCAGCAAAGATTCAGGCAGTGGTGGAGTGGCCCACGCCCACCAATCGCAAACAGATACAGCGGTTCCTTGGGTTTGTTAATTTCTACAGAAGGTTAATCCGAGACTACAGCAAAGTAGCTGTTCCCCCCACGCAACTCACGTCCACTGTCGCCTCATTTTCTTGGACTCCGGAGGCAGACTCCCCCGGTATTAATTCACCCAGATCCCTCTCTACAGTTTGTGGTGGAGGTGGATGCCTCTGATTCGGGGGTCGGGGCTGTCCTCTCTCAGCGGGCCCTTCAGGATCAGAAGCTACACCCATGTGCCTTCTTTTCCCGCCGTCTTTCACCTGCGCAGTGCAACTATGATGTGGGTGACCAGGAGCTATTGGCTGTGGTTCTAGCTTTAGAGGAGTGGAGGCACTGGTTGGAGAGAGCAGAGCAACCGTTCATAGTTTGGACCGACCACAAGAACCTCTCTTACCTTCGCTCCGCCAAGAGGTTAAACTCCCGCCAGGCTCGGTGGGCTTTGTTCCTGGGTAGGTTCAATTTCAACCTCACCTACCGCCCTGGTTCACTTAACACAAAACCTGATGCCCTTTCCCGTCTGTCCACCACGGAGAAGCCCACCCTCGAGTCTGAGACCATCCTCTCTCCCTCCCGTGTGGTGGTTGCGGTCACATGGGGAGTTGAGTCTCTCATCCAAGAGGCCCAGTGCTCTCATCCGGACCCAGGCAATGGTCCTCCAAACCGTCTGTTTGTGCCTGATACTGTCCGATCACAAGTCTTACAATGGGGTCTTTCCTCCAGGTTGGCCTGCCACCCTGCGTTCCACCGCACCCTCGCTTTCATAAGACAGCGGTTCTGGTGGCCATCCATGTCCCAAGACACATGGACCGTCGTTTCAGCCTGCTCAGTCTGTGCCCGCAGGCTTCCCACCAACCCCCGGCAGGCCAGTTGCGTCCTTTGCCTATTCCCCACCGCCCCTGGTCCCACATAGCAGTGGACTTCGTCACTGGCCTACCCCCTTCGGAAGATAACACCACCATACTAATGGCCGTGGACCGTTTTTCCAAGGTGGTCCACTTCATTCCCCTTCCCAATTTGCCATCAGCCACCGAAACTGCTAACCTCCTGGTCCTCCATGTCTTCCGACTCCACGGCATTCCCCATGACATTGTGTCGCTTCATTGGACCCTACGAGGTGATAAGATCATCAATCCCTCTGCGGTCCGGCTCAAACTCCCGTCCGCATTAAAGGTGCACCCAATCTTCCATGTCTCTCTACTCAAACCGGTGTCCCCTCCTGCTCCTGCTCCTCCCCCCAGGTCGTCGATGGACACCAGGTCTTTGCCGTTCGGCGTATCCTCGATGTCCGCCGTAGGGGCTGGGGATTCCAGTACCTCGTCGATTGGGAGGGGTACGGCCCAGAGGAACAGTCCTGGATCCCACGCAGCTTCTTCTCTGAGGCTTCCCTTGTCCGGGAATTCCATCGGGAGCATCCAGACAAGCCCGGTGGGACGCCTGGAGGCGCCCGTTGTGGGGGGGGCATTGACAGTTTCCCCATCATCACCCCCCCACACACCCTGGATCATCTGGTTAATCTTTACAATGATAGTCTCCGTACTCTGCTGAACTCACTTGCTCCGCTCAAAACCCGGACTGTCTCATTCCCCCACTCTGCCCCCTGGTTCTCCCCTCAGCTCCGCCAGTTGAAAGCCAAGGGTCGTCAGTTGGAGAGGCTTTTCACCAAAACCGGACTCACGATCCATAAACAGATGCACCATGCCCACATCCTCCTCTACAAAGATGCCCTCTCCTCAGCCAAATCACAATTCTTTACTGACAAAATCACTGCTGGTGCTGGGAACACCAGGACCCTTTTCTCTGTGGTCAACAATTCATTCCGCCCCCCAGATTCCCTTCCCCCTCACTTCTACTCCACGGAAAACTGTAACTCCCTAATGTCATTTTTTAACACTAAAATAACTACCATCCATCAGCAACTGACCCCTCATACGTCCAGCTGTCCTTCTACTTTTGTTCCCCCCCCTGTCTCTGTACCTCTCTCCTGCTTCCAACTCCCCTCTGCCATCGTTTTATCAAAACTCATCCAGACTTCCAAGCCATCCACCTGCCAACTCGACCCCCTCCAATCCTCCCTGGTTATAGCCTCCCTCCCCTCTCTGCTACCCCTGATAACGGCCATCATCCATTCCTCCCTCACCTCTGGTTCTGTCCCATCACCTCTCAAATCCGCTGCTGTTACTCCAATACTCAAGAAACCTGGTTTAGACCCCAACATTTTCAATAACCTCCGTCCCATTTCCAACCTACCATTTCTCTCTAAAATCTTAGAAAAAACAGTGGCATCTCAGATTCAGGCTCACCTCTCAAACAACAATCTCTATGAACAGTTTCAGTCCGGTTTTCGCCCCCGTCACAGCACAGAAACCGCCCTCATCAAGATCTCAAATGACCTCCTCGTGGCAGCTGACTCTGGACTACTATCAATCCTCATCCTCCTCGATCTGAGCGCCGCCTTCGACACCATCTCCCACACCATCCTCCTCGACCGTCTAGCCTCCATTGGAATTTCAGATACACCCCTTTCATGGTTTCACTCATATCTCTCTGGCCGTACTCAGTTCATTCAGTTAAAATCATTCACATCACATCCCTCCCTCCTCTTCTCCGGTGTTCCCCAGGGATCTGTCCTTGGTCCTATCCTGTTTATTATCTACCTCCTCCCACTTGGACTCATTTTCCGCAAACATAATATTCAATTCCACTGTTACGCGGACGACACCCAGCTCTATGTTTCCTCCAAACCCTCTTCCACTTCCCTGCCCCCCTCCCTCTGTGCCTGTTTACAGGAAATAAAAAACTGGTTCACCTCAAACTTCCTCAAATTGAACAGCAATAAAACCGAGGTTGTCCTCATCGGCTCCAAGTCCACTCTCACCAAGCATCCCAGTTTCGCCCTCACAATAGACAACTCCTCGGTCTCCCCCTCCCCTCAGGCTAAGAGTCTGGGTGTCGTCCTCGACAGCACACTATCATTCCACACTCACATCAACACCATCATCCGGTCTGCCTACTTCCACCTCCGAAATATCAACCGCCTCCGCCCTTCACTCACACCCAACAGCACCGCAATCCTGGTCCACTCTCTTGTCACCTCCCGCTTGGATTATTGTAATTCCCTCCTCTTTGGTCTCCCCCACAAACTCCTCCATAAACTCCAACTGGTCCAGAACGCTGCTGCCCGCATCATCACCAAGACCCCTTCCATCTCTCACATCACCCCTGTTCTACGACAACTCCACTGGCTCCCCATCAAACACCGCATTGACTTTAAGATCCTCCTCCATGCATTCAAGGCCATCCACAACCTCGCCCCTCCATATCTGTCTCACCTCCAAATCAACATCCCCACCCGGTCTCTCAGGTCTGCCTCCTCCATCAACCTGACTGTCCCCCCAGCTCGTCTGTCCACCATGGGGTCAAGAGCCTTCAGCCGCTCTGCCCCTCGCCTCTGGAACTCCCTCCCCCCTGACATCAGAAACATTGACTCTATCATTTTATTCAAAACCCACCTCAAAACCCACCTTTTCAGGCAGGCCTATGCCTGACGTGTTCCCCTCTGGGTTGCTCTGCTGCAAACTGTTCTGCTTTTAACTGTGCTGCTTTTTAAATTGTGTCCGATTTTTAAATATGTTGTACGGCGACCTTGAGTGCCTTGAAAGGCGCCTTATAAAACAAATGTATTATTATTATTATTATTATTATCTCCACACCTGCACCTCATCTCCGGCACCTGTCTCCAATCGCATCATCAAGTCCTCCCTGATAAAACACCCTGGCTTCCCTGTCTCAAGTTGCCAGATTATTGCACCATTTCCAGTGGTACTTCGACTCTCGGCCTCACTAAAACGTACTTTGCATTTTGCTTGTGATTTCCTGCTAACCCCTGTTCCCTGTGCCCAGGAATCCCATACCTGCACTTCCTCTCAGCCGACGCCGCTCACGCCACCTCACCACTCCATCTACGCTCTTTCTTACCATCTCATCGGTTCTGTCCAAAAAACTGTTTACCTCCACCCAACCTTGCCTCCCCATGTCTGCGCTTAGGTCAGGCACAACCGAACCCTAACACACAGGTCTCCACCAGGGATCAGAGATAGAGAGAGAGGGGCCAGAGACAGAATGAGAGAGAGAGAGGGGTCAGAGACCAAGTGAGAGAGAGAGGGATCTGAGATAGAATCAGAGAGAGAGGGGTCAGAGACCGAGTGAGAGAGAGAGAGGCATCAGAGACAGAGTGAGAGAGAGAGGGATCAGAGACCGAGTGAGAGAGAGAGGCATCAGAGACAGAGTGAGAGAGAGAGGGATCAGAGACAGAGTGAAAACACCATTTTACTCTAGGAAGTACCACCATAGAACACACCATGAGTTACACCTATCTGGGTCTGACTATTACAGCCTCAGGGAATTTCAGCCTGGCAGTGAATGCACTAAAAGCAAAGGCCAGAAGAGCCCTCTATGCAATTAAAAGAAAATGTTATAATATCCAAATTCCAATCAAAATCTGGTGTAAGATTTTGATAATGTGATCAAGCCCATTGCGCTGTATGGTAGTGAAGTTTGGGGTCCACTCACCATAGCAACACTAGATGGACAAACACCCCACAGAAGCCCTACAGCAGAATTCTGCCGAACGATCCTCAACGTTCAAAGAAAAACACCAACAAATGCATGTACGGCAGAATTAGGCAGATATTCCCTTATAATGAACATTAACAAAAGAGCATTACATTTTTAGAATCACCTTCAAACAAGTTGACAAGACACCCTCCATTTTAAAGCCCTCCAGAGCCAAGAGCTGAACCCAGAAAAGAGTCCCCTGAGTCAGTTGGTGCTGAGACTAACACAGCAGAACCAGGACCAGTCTCACACCAACACTGCTTTACAAATACCAGTAAACACCATTATAAAGAAAAGCAAAGAAACATATTTGGAACATTGGAAAAAAGAAACTGAAAGTCAAAGTAGATTAGAATGTTATCTGGCCCTAAAAAGAGATTAAGAACTGGCAGAATATCTCTTTTCTGTCAAGGGTAAGAAGCAGAGACAGACAGGATGAGGGACCACCACAGACTATACAGACAGACAGACAGACAGACAGGTACAGGCTCAGTGACCAATTGGCAATCGAAAAAGGCCGACAGAAGAAATCTTGGCAACCAAAAGAAAACCGAATATGTGGTCACTGTTCGACAGGTGAGGTTGAGACAGAGATGCACTTCCTCCCCAATGTGATAAATATACAGAATACAGACGGACTTTATTGGACCGGCACGACTCCCAGATTAAAGGTTTCAGAGAACTGGGAGAATCTTCTCAACTAAGAATCCTCCTAGGAAAAGGAAACACAGCCCACCTTGTTGCACCTTATGTCCTGTCATGCCACAACCCTAGGGACAGTGAGTGACCAACACACACACACACACACATACATATTTTATTGTGTCCCAAAAAACACAACTGTACTTTCTTTCAATGTCATTATTTATGTCATATTATTATTATTAGTATTAGTATTATTATTATCCATATGAATTGTATATTTTTTGTGTTCCTATGTCTTGGTGCTTTGGCAATATTGTTGTTGTAACATCCATGCCAATAAAGCCTATTGAATTGAAATGAGCAACAGAGAGACAGGGTGAGAGAGAGAGAGAGCAACAGAGATTTTTTTTTTTTTGATTTTTGAAAAAACCTTTATTCACACATTCATAATTTTACATTTGTGTGTTTTTTTTCTTTTTTTTAAAAATCACAGGTTTTGTTAAAAAATAAATAAATCATCTGATAAAAAACTTCGCAAACACCAGCTCCTCTTCCACAACAGAACAAACAAGGTTTTTAAAACACCAACGTTGTTTAAAAGCATCCAAGTCTCCAATGTGCTTATAAAAACGGAACTCCAGCCAGAGTCTGGCTCTGATGTTACAGAGCCACACTGCCCTGGCCTCCTGCCCCTCCCTGTTCTCCACTCGCTTTTTACGGGTTAAATAAATGGCCATTTTGGCTTCCCCAGAAAGGTAATTGAGGAGCTGCCACTTTTCTTTTTCTGCTTTTTTGTAGGCAGCTCCCATGATAAAAACCTTCTCAGTAAAAAACACATTAAAAAGACTAAAAACCAATGTTAAAAGAGTGAAGAAACCTGAAAGTCTCTTGCACTCAGTAAAAACATGGTAGATAGTCTCTCGAAGGTCACAGAAGGGGCACCGGCTCAGGACAGCGGGATTAAGAACAGAGATAAAAGCGTTGCAGGCGACAGCACCGTGTAAAATCCTCCACTGGAGGTCGGCCGTTCGTTTCTTGAGGGGAGGTTTATATAAAATCCTCCACTGTGGGCCAGGTCCGCCTTGTCCAAGTCTCTCTGACCACACAGTGGGAGGCCTGTTGCACAGTCCGGGCCTGTTGGTGCTCTTGACACAATTAAAATACACAGTCTTTTTGTCCGCTTTGTGTAATGTCATTGCTTCCGGACACGTCGTAGCAAGCAGGGGGCCGGTGAGTTCCCCTAGCCCTGGGCTCAGGGAGATCTCGGGGAAAGGGTCTGCAGGGTCCAGCTCGACTTGTCCTTGGCTGTAGTCCATGAGGAGGCTCCTCTCCTTCCCGGTCAGCCTCTGTCTCCACAGCTCCAGGAGCCTCCTCGCCACCCGGACGGAATGCAGATCCAGCAGAGCGCCCAGGGCCGGGGGGTCGCTCAGCGTCGGCCCCACTGCATTAACCAGCTGCTGCAGGCACCTCAGCAGCGCCCCCGTCAGTCCAAGGGTGACGCTGCTGCTGATGTCCAGCTTGGCCCTGTGAATCAATGGCTCTCTCAGCAACCAGTACAGAGAGTTAGACTGTGGGCATCTTTCACGAGTAAAAAGGGCCCACGACTTAAAAACACCCTGATAAAACGGAGGCAGCCCACTTAACTTTAAAATGCTAGAATCCATTAAAAACAGAGCAGTATCCAGCCCCAGGTTGTTAGCACGTCTGAGGATGCAGCTGGCCACATCTCGCCACACTAAAAACTCCGGACTAGTCAGGTATTTTTTAACAAACTGAATTCTAAAAGTGGCTGTCCAGCTGGCCAGGTGGACCAGGCCCTGTCCCCCCTCCTCTCTGGCTAAAAACAGCACCCCTTGTGGCACCCAGTGTAGACCCTCCCAAAAAAAATCCACCATTTTTTTGTTTGTATGTTGGCTAGAAAGCCTGAGGGAGGGTCTAGGCATGTTAGGCGGTGCCACAGCTGGGATGCGATAAGATTATTTAAAACCAGTGCTCTACCTTTAAAAGACATCTGAGGGAGCAGCCACTTCCACTTGGAAAGTTTTCCCTCAATCTTTTCTGTGACGCCCTCCCAATTCTTTTGGACCACATTTTCTTGTCCAAGATATATCCCAAGATATTTAAAACCGTCCTTCCTCCACACTAGTTTCTGGGGAAGGACTGGGAGGCCGCCACACCATTCACCGACAGCGAGGGCCTCACTTTTCTTCCAGTTCACCCTCGCTGCGATGTCCTGCTAAAACCCTCTACAATGTTAGTTAAAAGGTCTGCGTCCCTCTGGTCCTTAATAAAAACAACAATATCGTCGGCATAAGCCGATAAAATAATTTTCTCATTAAAACCAGTCCTTGCAGGCTAGAGCGTATCTTGATGAGGAGGGGCTCCAGGGAGAGTGCATAGAGCATCCCGGACAGAGCACAACCCTGCCGGACCCCTCTACCCACTCTAAAAGGAGCACACAGACTGCCGTTTATCTTCAGCACACTCTCAACCTCATTGTACAACACCTTGATCTTAGCTATGAAGCCAGCGCTGAACCCAAACTTCCCCAGGACTTTCCAGAGGAAGCTGTGTTCAACGCGGTCAAAAGCCTTTTCCTGATCTAGAGAAATCAGACCAGTGTTAATACCCAACGAGCCGGAGACCTCCAAAACATCCCGAATGAGGTAGACATTGTCTACCATGGACCTGCCGGGTACACAATAGGTCTGGTCCCGATGGATGACCTGCTCCATAGCTCCCCTCAGCCTGGAGGCGAAGACTTTGGACAGAAGCTTGTAATCCACACACAGCAGAGACACAGGACGCCAGTTTCCGATGTCCTGCAGGTTTCCTTTTTTTGGCAGGAGTGTTATCACTGCTCTCCGGCAGGACATCGGCATGGAACCAGAGGCCAGACTCTCATTAAAAACATCTAATATGTCCCCAGCAAGTATCTGCCAGTACGCTTTCTAAAACTCGGCAGGGAGGCCATCAAGGCCGGGAGCACGCCGTCCCTGCATGCCCTGCAAGGCGGCCTTCAGCTCCTGTAGGCTTATGGGCCTGTTGAGCTCCTCATTGATGTCCTCAGAGACCTGAGGCAGCTCCCCACAGAACCCCTGCATTAAAGACTCCTCCTCCCTGTACTCACTGGTATACAGGGAGGAGTAAAAGTCCACCGCTCGCCTCCTGATCTGGCTTGGTTCCACAACTAGCTGCCCTGCGTCTCCTAACAGTGAGTGGATTACCCTCCTCTGCCCACTCTTCCTCTCCAGGCCAAAGAAGAAGCTAGAGGGAGTGTCCATCTCTGTGATGGTCTGAAATCGGGACCTGACCAGTGCACCCTGAACTTTAACGTCTAACAAGTCGGCCAAAGCCACCTTTTTTCCTTTGAGGACTTCAATATGTCCTCGATCTCCTGTGGACTCACTTAAACTCTCTAGGTCCACTATATCAGTCTCCAGGTCCTTCATAGATCTGGTGATGTCTCGGGTGACGTTGAAAGTATGCTGCTGACAAAGAAGCCTAATCTCAATCTTACCACGGTCCCACCACTGCCTAAGACTACTAAAATCACTCTTCCTCAGCCTAAAAACATCCCAGAAATAAATAAGAACCTCTCTAAATTTTTTATCAAAAGTTAAAACTGAATTAAAATGCCAATACGCGCTGCGCTCTTGGGTAAAATGTTTCTAATAAAAACATGACATAAAAGCAAAGAATGATCAGTAAAACCGGCAGGAACAATACTGCACATTTTAAAAATATTAAAATGGTGCTTAAAAACATAAATACGGTCTAACCTGGCTGAGGAGATCCTCCCCTCCCTAAAGTGGGACCATGTGTACTGTCGGCAGTCGGCATGCATCCTTCTCCACACATCCACCAGGCCATGAGAATGGACCAGCCTCCTCAGAACCTGCTGTGAAGCTGGATGTGGCTCTGTGTGGTTACGGTCCTTTAAATCATCTTCCGTACAGTTAAAATCCCCCCCCAAGAATAAAAAATCCTCCGAGGCACAGCCACTTAAAACATCATTAACTTTTTGTAAAAACAGCTTCCTCTCTGCACCGGTTGCTGGAGCATACACATTGATAAAAACAACAGTAAAAAGGTCGAACCGTGCTTTAACTAAAAACAACCTCCCCTCGATGATGTGTTTGACCTCCAGTGAGACCGGGATAAAAGAGCTGGAGAAGAGGAAGCCCACTCCTCCACTGAGGTTTGTGTGGTGACTCAGGAGGACTTCCCCTTCCCACTCCCTCCTCCAGTCGGCCTCGTTGGTGCTGTCGCTGTGGGTCTCTTGTAGGAAGAGAACATCAATACCTTTCATCTTTTTAAATTCATAAATAGATGTTCTCTTCCTAACATCCCTGGCGCCATTAACATTTAAAGTTCCGACTCTGAAAGTATCCATTAAAAGAAAAATGTTTAAAACACAAACAAAAACCAATAAATTAATTAAAACACACATTGGAGCTTTCGGCATCACCCTCATCCATCATTTCCTTTATTTTTGTGGCAATTTTTCTTAATCTAAAACCCTCCTGGTCAGTGAAGCCGGACTCCTCCTTCCGTCTCATGTGGTGTCTGGCTGAGGTATAAAATAAGTTTATGTTAGGAAAGAAGTCAACAACATTGACTCCTTTCCTGCCTTTTGTCCTTTGTAAAAAAGCCCTAATTTTTTCTGCTGTGTACATTTTTTGTTGTTGACTTCTGGTTAAAACCGCAGGAGCATTGCTGCTGTCAGACACCTCCTCGTCACTGCTGTCTGACCTCTGCCCCCGACCCGTCTCCTTGGCTTCCTCCACCTTGCTGGCCTTGGTGCCACTGCCTGCCTTCTGGGCCCGCTTCTTCCTCTTTGAGGCAACTTTAAACTCCCCAACTTCCATCTCTGCTTCTTCCACCTGCTCAGCCCACCCACCTACACTTTCCTCCTCCGCCTCTACTTCCCCACCAACCTGCTGTGCTACCTCCACGGGCTTCTCCCCAGCACCATTACCCCCCATTTCCTTTTCTTCTCCTCCATCCTCACCATTTCCCACCTTAACCAAAGCCTCCCCCCTGCTGCTCTGGACACCCTCACCATCATTACCACCACCACCATTATTACAACCATCACCCTCACCACCACCATTATTACCACCATCACCCTCACCACCACCATTATTCCCACCACCATTATTCCCACCATCACCATCACTCACCTCACTCACACCACTCACACTCAGCTCAGGCACAGCAGCATCCACCCTGCACCGCGGCGCCGGCACAGGCCGCCCAGACGCCACGGCCGCACCCGCGCCCCCAACCGGAGACGCGAGCGCCGCCGCACCCGCGCCACCACACCCGCGCCCCCGACCGGAGACGCGAGTGCCGCCGCCCCCCCGGCCGGGCCAGGCGGAGCCGGGTCACCGTGCTTCGGACAGGCCCTCGCGGTGTGCCCCTCCTCACCGCAACTAAAACATTTCATCACCGACGATGTCGCATAAATCTCGTAGTCAAAATCATCTACTTTCACCCTGAAGCGGAGGTTGAGGTCCTCGTTCCGGTTGTTAAGTATCATATACAAGTATCTGCGGTGTGACACTACGTGCTTCAGCAACTGATCTTTACACCCAGACAAGATCTTCCTGATCGGGGAAACCACCTTCCCGTGTCTGGAGAGCTCTCTGCTGAGGAACTCGTCGGTGATGAACGGAGGGACATTAGATACAAGGACTCTAGTAGCCGGTTGCACTAACGGAAACACCTGGACAAACAAATCGTTCACCGTGAGGCCCGCCTCCACCACACGGTTCACCTTCTCCACCTGGTCCAGGAAGATGACCACGGCGCCGTTCATGCGCGCGGCCGACTTAATGCTGCTGTGCCCGACCTTCGCCCCCACAGCCATCCCGATGTCCTCCACGCTGCACGAGAAAGCGGCCGCGATCTTAATGCCGTGCTTCCTCGTGAGGTGGGACAACGTGTCTCCATTTACCATGGCGTCTGACGCCGACCGGCGAGACACCGGCAGGAGGAAACAAACACCCAAAGAAAACCCACAAACTACCCCAAAAATACACAACTAACAACCCAAACTACGGTGAAACCCAACCAATAAACCAAATGAAATTAATGTACATAACTAAGGGAAAAAAAACAATTCGAAAAAAAGATCCGCTCACTCAGAAACGCTCACTCACACACACTCACACACGCAAACTCCCAGCATGCACCGAGAGAGAGAGAGAGAGAGAGAGCAACAGAGAGACAGGGTGAGAGAGAGAGCTACAGAGAGACAGGGTGAGAGAGAGAGAGCAACAGAGAGACAGGGTGAGAGAGAGCAACAGAGAGACAGGGTGAGAGAGAGAGAGCAACAGAGAGACAGGGTGAGAGAGAGAGTAACAGAGAGACGGGATGAGAGAGAGAGAGCAACAGAGAGACAGGGTGAGAGAGAGAGCTACAGAGAGACAGGGTGAGAGAGAGAGCAACAGAGAGACAGGGTGAGAGAGAGAGAGCAACAGAGAGACAGGGTGAGAGATTTTTGATTTTTAGAAAACCTTTATTTTACATAAAAAAACGTACAAACAAACAGAACATTGCACTTACTTCAAAAACAAACGCAACGCTTCTGTCCGCTGGTGGTCCTGAGACCCCGTTTAAATGTCATAGTCAAGGTTTCTCCTCCTCTGGGCTGAGTCGCTCCTCAGGGTTGCGCCTGAGGGTCACTCCTCAGGGCCGCTCTTCTGGACTGCTCCTCCGTGCTGCTCCTCAGGGCCGCTCTTCTGGACTGCTCCTCCGTGCTGCTCGTCCGTGCTGCCCCTCTGGGCTGCTCCTCTGGGCTGCTCGTCCGGGCTGCTCCTCCGTGCTGCTCCTCCGGGCTGCTCCTCCGGATCTCCGGACTCCTGTGCTTGGCTGTCAGCCTCCTCCTTCAGCCCTTTATTCACCACCGTCCTGATCTTCTGAAGCCTATAAATCTCCTGGCGTGTAAAACCTCTCCTTGTCTTGTTCTTCATATGAAGCCGGATAGATAGAATCAGCTTCGGCAGATCGGTGAAGTGCTTCTCCACTTCACACTTCCTATTCTTTGTGTCCTTGAGGAAATATTTCAGCCTGGCCAGACTATATTCCCTCTCACAGTCAGTGTCATCAGAGGACCCACTCTCTGCCACAGAGTAGTCGTCCATACTGGACTCAGACTCATACCCTTGGCCCACAGGTCCCTTTTTTTTTTGCGAGCCTTCCTCGTCCCCCGCGGCCTTCCTCTTCAGAGGATGAAGCTTCTCCTCACCCTCCTCCATTTCCACCTCACTTTCTCCTTCCATGACCTGCCCACACTTTTCATTCCCTCCTCCTTCCTGCCCCCTACCCACCTCCACCTGTCCTCCAGTGCACCCCTGGCTGTCCTCCTGAATATGTGCCCCCCCCTGGGCCGCCCCTGCCCCCTCTTCTTCCACCTGCAGTACTACACCTGCCCTCTCCCCCTCCATTTCCTGGGCCACCTCAGCCCCTTCTTCTTCCTCTCCCTCCTCCTGCTGCTGACCCATCTCAGCCCCTTCTTCCTCTTCCTCCTGCTGCTGACCCATCTCAGCCCCTTCTTCTTCCTCTTCCTCCTCTTGCTGCTGACCCATCTCAGCCCCTTCTTCCTCTTCCTCCTGCTGCTGACCCATCTCAGCCCCTTCCTCTTCTTTTTCCTCCTGCTGCCCCACCTCTGCCCCTTCTGTGTTCACCTGCTTCCCTCCACTTCCCCGCTCTGTGATCACCTGCTTCACCCCACTACCCCTCTCTGTGCTCACCTGCTTCCCCCCACTTCCCCGCTCTGTGGTCACCTGCTTCACCCCACCTGCCTCCTCCTGTTGCTGCTCCCAACCTCCCTCCGTGTCCTCTCCGTCTTTGGGGTCCCCCCTGGTGTCGTCCTGTCCACCAGCCTTCCTCCGAGGACAGGCCCTGCTCTGATGCCCTTCCCTCCCACAGTTAAAACACTTCATATTGTCAGTTTTTGCATAAATGATAAAAAGAGAGTTATCAGCTCTCACCGTGAAAGTGATGTCCAAGTCCTCGCTCCTGCCATGAAGCAGCATGAAGCATTGCCTCCTGTGCGACACCACGTGCTTTAGTAGTGGAGAGCTGCTCCCAGAGGACATCTTCCTCACCTGGGAGGTGACCCTCCCGTGCTTCGACAGCTCCCCCACCAGTACCTCGTCCTTCACGAACGGCGGCACGTTCGCCATCGTCACCCTCACCTCCGCCGTGACCAGGGGAGAGACGGGGACGTGTCGAACACCACGACCCCGCTCTCCACCACCGTGTTGACCTTGCTGATGCTGTCCAGGAACAAGACCACAGCCTTGTTCATCTGGGCAGCGGACTTCACGCTGCTGTAGCCCACCATCTCCCCCACCGCCAGACTGCAGTCTTCCACCGTGCACGGGAACACCGGCATAAGCCGAATCCCGTGCCTGCGTGTGAGCCAACTTAAGTCCATTTTGGCGTGCTAACTCCGCTAGCACGCCCGCCGCTAGCTCCCCGCTAGCCCGCCGTTAGCTCTCCGCTAGCCCGCCGTTAGCACGTCGCTAGCGCGCGCCGGCGGCTCGCAAACACCCACACTCAACCCACCAAACCCCCCTCGTGCACACAGTACTCCACTCGACACCGACACATACACTGCTCTACACTCACTACGAGACACACGGGAAAAAACACGGGAAAAAACACCGTCAACTCCGCACATGACGCTCTCCGCTCCCAACCTCCGACCTCACGCTCAGACAGAGAGAGAGAGAGAGCAACAAAGAGACATGGTGAGAGAGAGAGCAACAGAGAGAAGGGGTGAGAGAGAGAGCAACAGAGAGACAGGGTGAGAGAGAGAGAGAGAGAGAGAGAGAGAGAGAGAGACAGGGTGAGAGAGAGAGCAACAGAGAGACAGGGTGAGAGAGAGAGAGACAGGGTGAGAGAGAGCAACAGAGAGACATGGTGAGAGAGAGAGCAACAGAGAGACAGGGTGAGAGAGAGAGCAACAGAGAGACAGGGTGAGAGAGAGAGCAACAGAGAGACAGGGTGAGAGAGAGAGAGAGAGAGAGAGAGCAACAGAGAGACAGGGTGAGAGAGAGAGCTACAGAGAGACAGGGTGAGAGAGAGAGAGCAACAGAGAGACAGGGTGAGACAGAGAGAGCAACAGAGAGACGGGGTGAGAGAGAGAGCAACAGAGAGACAGGGTGAGAGAGAGCAACAAAGAGACGGGGTGAGAGAGAGCAACAGAGAGACAGGGTGAGAGAGAGCAACAAAGAGACGGGGTGAGAGAGAGAGCAACAGAGAGACAGGGTGAGAGAGAGCAACAGAGAGACGGGGTGAGAGAGAGAGCAACAGAGAGACAGGGTGAGAGAGAGAGCAACAGAGAGACAGGGTGAGAGAGAGAGCAACAGAGAGACAGGGTGAGAGAGAGAGAGAGAGAGAGCAACAGAGAGACAGGGTGAGAGAGAGAGCAACAGAGAGACAGGGTGAGAGAGAGAGAGACAGGGTGAGAGAGAGCAACAGAGAGACATGGTGAGAGAGAGAGCAACAGAGAGACAGGGTGAGAGAGAGAGCAACAGAGAGACAGGGTGAGAGAGAGAGCAACAGAGAGACAGGGTGAGAGAGAGAGAGAGAGAGAGAGAGAGAGCAACAGAGAGACAGGGTGAGAGAGAGAGCTACAGAGAGACAGGGTGAGAGAGAGAGAGCAACAGAGAGACAGGGTGAGACAGAGAGAGCAACAGAGAGACGGGGTGAGAGAGAGAGCAACAGAGAGACAGGGTGAGAGAGAGCAACAAAGAGACGGGGTGAGAGAGAGCAACAGAGAGACAGGGTGAGAGAGAGCAACAAAGAGACGGGGTGAGAGAGAGAGCAACAGAGAGACAGGGTGAGAGAGAGCAACAGAGAGACGGGGTGAGAGAGAGAGCAACAGAGAGACAGGGTGAGAGAGAGAGCAACAGAGAGACAGGGTGAGAGAGAGAGCAACAGAGAGACAGGGTGAGAGAGAGAGAGAGAGAGAGCAACAGAGAGACAGGGTGAGAGAGAGCAACAGAGAGACGGGGTGAGAGAGAGAGCAACAGAGAGACAGGGTGAGAGAGAGAGCAACAGAGAGACAGGGTGAGAGAGAGAGAGAGAGAGAGAGAGAGAGAGAGAGCAACAGAGAGACAGGGTGAGAGAGAGCAACAGAGAGACGGGGTGAGAGAGAGAGCAACAGAGAGACAGGGTGAGAGAGAGAGCAACAGAGAGACAGGGTGAGAGAGAGAGAGACAGGGTGAGAGAGAGCAACAGAGAGACATGGTGAGAGAGAGAGCAACAGAGAGACAGGGTGAGAGAGAGAGCAACAGAGAGACAGGGTGAGAGAGAGAGCAACAGAGAGACAGGGTGAGAGAGAGAGAGAGAGAGAGAGAGCAACAGAGAGACAGGGTGAGAGAGAGAGCTACAGAGAGACAGGGTGAGAGAGAGAGAGCAACAGAGAGACAGGGTGAGACAGAGAGAGCAACAGAGAGACGGGGTGAGAGAGAGAGCAACAGAGAGACAGGGTGAGAGAGAGCAACAAAGAGACGGGGTGAGAGAGAGCAACAGAGAGACAGGGTGAGAGAGAGCAACAAAGAGACAGGGTGAGAGAGAGGGCAACAGAGAGGCGGGGTGAGAGAGAGAGATCTACAGAGAGACAGGGTGAGAGAGAGAGAGCAACAGAGAGACGGGGTGAGAGGCACCATGTCAGACATCATTCCACAGCTGGTTAACAGATGTCTGGAGCTGACCTTTTCTCATCCACAGTGTGTATCTAGCGAGCAGACTCCATCTAGACAGCAGTACAAACCCTGTCTGATAACATGTCTGCTTGCCATTGATCAGCTACAAACATTGAACTGTATGTCTGAAGGAATGAACAGGGTTAGCAATTTTCTCCCAAGTTTTCGAGGCTGTTAGAACTAGTACTTTTTCCAATCTTGCGTACTCTTGCTGGTTTCTACAATGTTATACCAGAGCTTTAAGTGACACTGTACAACTGAGCTTAACTGCTATCTGAATAAACCTCAATATCGCAAGATCGGTCACCTAATTAAATGTGAAGGAAATAATCTAACAACATATTCACACATTTTTGTGAGATCTGGCACAAGTATAGAGCCGCTAGCACAGCTGTATACTTTGTTTTGGTCATCCATACTTTGCTATATACTATGACAGTTAGTCAATCTTTTTTCTGCAATCTGAGGCAAGATAAGTACACAATGTGTGCAGTGATTAGGTTTTTCTGACTTCAGAGCGTGAGATGCAGTTGTAACACAGTTGGAAGCAGTGCTGGATTAGAATTCTGTCATTTGGTTGGTTGGCTTCAGCCATGAGCAGTCCAATCATCTCTAACAGTGCACTGATGCCACAACTCAATATTTCTGTGATGGAAACGAGCAGTTTGGAGTGGATCTGCTAGAAAAACGTCTCCCAAGTGGAAACTAGGATTTATTCATCTTACCCCACGTAGCACCCATCTGGCCTGGAGCCCTTGTGTTCTCACAGCAGGGCTTTTCTGCTGCAGTTATTTGTAGTGTTTACATGTATTTTTGACATTCCATTATTTATTTCACCCACTTTGCTATCCCACAATGTGATTCTTCTTTTGTGCTTCAATGTGTTATTGGATTTACATTTTTGAACTTGTATTGTTTATGAAGTTGAGGCATGTTTTTAGAAAATATCTACAGAGCAAAGATGGAAAAATGTAATAAACAAAAAGAAACCTTCATCAGACAGCATCAGCTGCTGTCTCCTTTCTCTAGTGTGTATATTTCTCAGCCTAATCACAGGACTTCTTTTCATTCACATAATGCTCAGTGCTCACCTCGTTCAATTTCCTCCTTCCTTCCTGTGTCTGTGATAAAAAATGAGCTCACTGCTCTCTGCTGTCGTGGAGCTGCACGAGCAGCAGTAAATCTACCAGGAGGCGAGCACAGGGAGATGAGAGAAAACGTGATCTAACAGTGTTCATGTCCTTGTGCGTCTTCTGAACTAATAAATCATCATTTAGAGCATCTCCACTCGAGCTGCGTGGCTCTGCCAGCTGCTGCTGAGTGTTGTGAAACATCTGAGGCAGCGTAGTCCTCAGCTGAGAGCAGAGACAGCAACGTGGACAACAGCTGAACAGCAGAAGGGCAGACCAAATACTCTTTCAGTTTTAATCCATACGCTGACAATTTAGTTAGAAAATGAAGATCAGTGGTTTGTAGCAATGTTTGCTGATGGTGCATTGCTCTATGTGCATGGTAAGATTTAGGTTGCTAAATACATGGGGATTCACCTTGATGTGAATGAAATATGCATCCATCTCGTCAAAGCTCCCGTCACTTTTTTGCGGTTAGATAAGCCCGCTGATTTGTTGAGATTGCAGTATTTCATTTGATGATTTATATTTCATTATATTACTACATTTTAAAGAGACACCTGGTGCATCTCACTTCTCTTTTCTTTGTATTACTGCTGTGCTTTAAATAATCTAGTTGTTGTACCCCAAGCTGACAAAATAAAGACAAATAATTTGAGCTAAAGTCTGGCAAAAGGACTCCTTCGCAATTCGTGTTTTGTACTTTTCTTTCTATTCTTTGATGTTCTTTTTCTCTCTCTTCCACTCCTCCTCTCTCTCAGCCTCTCACTTATTCCTCTCTCTCCTTCTTAATGTAATTGTGTAATTCAACAAGATTAGAATCACATTCGTCAAAAAAGTATAAATGCTGAAAACTAAACAAAAAGGAAGTCAAACTCATATTAAGGTAATTAATAATATATTAACATTAATATTAATATCCTATTGCAGTTTGGTCTCCATGTCACATTCATTTGGAAGACACTGTTGTCCTCTTTTTTCCCCCTCACTACAGAAGACATATGTGCATAAATATCTCCATGAAATGTCTAAATTATTCTGTAGTAAAATGTAGCATTGTCCAGTAGACACAGAAACACACACTATGTTTCTAGTTCAATTGATATGATTGACAACAGCAAGCTTCCATAGTATTTAGTCATTTCATCTGGTGGTTCACAAGAAATCTTTGAAGAATTTCAGCCTAATCCAAAAACTTCAGCTTGAAGGACCTTTTGACAAATATATTAAATGATCATGGTCCTAGCAATAATGTACTAAATGACAGCTGCAGGTCAATAGGACGGTATCTAAAGTAACTTATAGACAACTAAGAGTATGGAAGTGCAGAGCTGAGCTTATTTTAGTGCCTCGTATCACTTTGTGACCATAACTGTCTCGTACCTTAATTAGATTTTTAATTTTAATTTTATTTTTACCAATCTGTGTTATCAGACTGAATACAAAACAAACACGAAGCACAGTTGGTGTGGACTCATTAAACGTCACAACATGAATTTACCAGCAGGGGAAGCGCTGTGCTGACATGCAGCCCACACACTGTGACCACATGGGCAACCTGGATGGAGCACTTATTTTAGTCAATTGAACTTTTTTGTGCAAATACACAAAGCTGATATGACTTACACAGGATAGTTTGTGCTGTTACAATATATGTTCACAGAGTACAATAAATAGTCACCAATGTTTTGTTTGGCCACATAGAATAGTTTGACATAAATAAACGTTACCGTTGCAGTTATTGGGCAAAATGCAAAATGTATGAAAGCTGCAAGCGGTGATAAATGGAGTGAACAATGACAGATTCAAGCAAGTCCAGTGGTGACAGTATATGAGGTCGTTGTTTAATGGTGAATCACATAAAATGGCCGCCCTCTATGGCTATGCCATTCCCTCAAACGATAAGCAACTTTTAATCAAAAAGGTCTTCAGATTCTAAATTTGAAATGGATCTGACAAATTCCCTTGGAGGAGTTTGTTAAAGTATTGGGCCTGGAAATGGGAAGACATGTGTGTTGAATTTCAAGTCAATTGAACACATGGGGTGAGGGGCATGGCCTATCAAACTTAAAAATCTAAGAGACGCTTTAGAGACATTTTTTTAATAACCAAATGCGAGACCTCTAAAATATAAAATGTTCCCCAGTCCTGATATGCATGCCAATTTCGTTGAGTTTTTAAGAATGATAAATCCCCCCAAAATTCATTTGTCAGAAGAAGAAAAACACTACAGTTTAGAACAGGGCCTTCTCTGGGCCGGTGGTGTCGGTGCTCAGGCCCGAGATAGAAAGAGAGTACAGGCACAGAACTGCTTTAGAAGGGCCTACAGATGGTGGTCACATCATTATATTTATCATCAGTCGTAGGATGAGGATGTGTGGCAAAGAAACTCGCCACATATTACAGAAAAGGCAGCTCCTTACCTTTTTATCTACATGAGTTGGCATGTTTGGAAAACAGGCGGCGATATTAAATAGAAAACATGAGACAATTCAGATTTTATTGTGAATAGTAAGATATATGAACAGAGGACAACAGGAAGAGTCAGCAACAAGTGGGGGGAAGGAATAAAAAGGATGCAATCTGTTATCTCAGCGTAACAGTTTAATTTAATCCAACTTCTCCCTTTATACCACACAATATATTCCATCTGTTATCTACAGATAGTGGCCTCCATGCAGAAAACAGAGAACTGTGGCTCTGATGTTGTGTTAGAGGACAATTCACTAATAATCGGTTGTTTCATTTCTTGTCCAAAATTAATTTGAAAGCCTTTTCATTTTGATTTTTTTTCAGGCAGACTTTGAAGCAAATTGTGAAGAAAACATTGAAATCTGTCT
Source organism: Cyclopterus lumpus (assembly GCF_009769545.1). Taxonomy (NCBI): domain Eukaryota; kingdom Metazoa; phylum Chordata; class Actinopteri; order Perciformes; family Cyclopteridae; genus Cyclopterus; species Cyclopterus lumpus. Next base: position 1,170,879 of record NC_046966.1, on the reverse strand, counting down.
CATTTTTTCATTTTACACACACACACACACACACACACACACACACATTCAGAAATTCAGATTGCTAAGCTCTTTTTCCATTGCAGAAAAATACAATATCATTTACTGATATCATATTGACAATCTGATGTTTTAAATTAATTACACAAAGCTTTGCATGTATTTCCCAATGAAAGCCACTTGGGGAAACACTTCTGCATGTTGAGTGTATCCGCTGCATGCAATAGAAGTGTATTGCATGAAGGAAAATAATTCAAAATGTTCATAGATATCACCTTTCACCTGTAAAAATTGATAGTTTTAAAGTCATCTAACACAGACGGATGCACAGGGCACAGCTGCAGTATATGCATGCATTTATGGGAGACACTGGGCATCTTGTTGAATGTAGCTGAACTTGCTAGCTTCCGTCCATCATTTTCAACAGAACCATACTTATCATCTTTAAAACCACTGTTACTGATCATAATGACAATATAACCTGAGTGAATGATCACGTAGTGAAAGTAGATCTATATATGCATATGCAGTAAAAGCTGTGCCTTGCAGAAGGCTGACAGCGGGACTCTATACCGACTGAGAGAGAAACAAGAGCAGCAGCCGAGAGACAGAAAGCAGCGATGGTGTAAATCCTCCTGTGTTTGGCGGACGTGGTTTCTGTGGTTTTGATGGCTCTGTTTCATGGGCTTTAGCTGTGATTTAGCTCACAGTGACAGAAACAGACGTTAAGAGGCCAAAGGTGTGTTTAAAGGCTGTGAGAAATGCCTTATAACCTAACCTGGTATTTTAAACTAGAATATATATAATATTATTTTACTAAGAGTGACAATTCTCAAGTGGCCATTTGTGTGATATCTTGTGCTGTTTCTGTACTCAATGTGTCCGACTGCATGAGATACCGTGACATTTTCTGTTGGTACCGTTTGGGAGCACTCTGTCCTTCATCTGCAGCCATTCTTCAGTCCCTCACCATGCGGACTTCCCACTTTAGAATCACACAATGATACTTTTGCTGGGGGGGTGGGGGCATTAATATAAACATGAATACAATATTAAATAAAGTGATATGAATCTTTGGTAGACAGTATTTCAAACCATATATATATCATCAAGTCTGGTATTTATGTGTTTATTTGTGAAACCTTTAAAAAAATATTTAGATACTATTAATACTAATTAATATTCTCTCATCAGTACTCTCTGCATGTTTATGTGTGTATATATATATATATATATATATATATATAGAGAGAGAGAGAGAGAGAGAGAGAGAGAGATCAACTCTACACATGCTCGTCTAACTAAGACAGACCCAAAAAGGGTCATTACAGTGTGACTATTTTGACCTCTGTTTGTTTCAATTGCAAAGTTCGCTCATATATACAGACTCATATTCACATTATCCCAGTTCATGACGTATTAAAATGGATTATGATGCTGAGCTCTGAACATTTATTAAATCCACCATCACAACTCTCTCTCTCTCACACACACACACACGCACACACACACACACACTGACCATCTGTTGATACACACACTGACTGATACTGTGTGTCAGTGTTTAATAAAATGGCCAGCCTGGCCATTTTATTAAACTTGGCTTGGCTTGGCTTACAGCAGGCAGCAGTGTGACATCATTTATTTCTGCTTTTTCCCCACATTTTGTTCCACTTTCTCTAGCATGTCAATGGATATGGGTTCATATCATATCTTGACATTCGGTCTTAATCCTATTTTTGTAATTTAAGCTTTTATTGATTCTCCATCTCTAGCTTCATGTGGCTATATGCTTTTTATTTAGAAGTTGCATTTTACTAGATTGCTGCTGGATGCTTAAATTCTACTTTTTCTTTAAGTTTGTTCAAGCTATTTATTTAAAGGGAAATATTCAAACCCAGGATGTGTTATGGTTGCACCCTTCCATCAAATGGAAACATTCTATCCTGAATTGTATACGTTTGTCCAAAGCGTCAATTTTGATTTCTGCTTCCCAAGAACTCATCACACTAGAACGTTCCGTGTAAAATTCCCATTACATTTTTTGAGAAATTATTTTAATAATGTGATATATAAAGATTATTTTCATCATCTAAGCATTAGGCTGCTGTAGAGCCTCTTGGGTTTCAGTGTCTCGCTCAAGGACATTCAATATGCAGACAGGAAGAGAAGCGTACAACCTGCTCTCACCCCTGGGCCACAGTCACCCCTAATAAATATCTACAAAAAAAAGAATTTGAAATGAACTTCTGAGGCTTCAAAAAGATATTTGGCTCCACCAGTTAACAGATTTAAAAAGTATTCAACATTCAATATTAAAATAATTGTTGTTCAATGTGTTGTTAGGATGTATTAATATAATGTTTAGGGCACTGATTTGATTTGGTTTGGAGATTAGTGTTTGATGTCTTTGATATGAAAGTCATTTTCTTTATTTATCTTTTATTTACATACTGCAGTTTGTCTTTTTTGTCAATCATTTTCATTTATTTTGTTAATTTATATAATGTAATATGTACATCTAAAAGGCTATCACCTTTTCTATTATCATCACAATAATTCTTATCACACACTATTTGTATAAAAGCAATAATAATTTAATGTGGAATAATAATACTTGTAGCAGCAACAATAATAGTTAGTACCGTAGGAGCAGTACCTGTAGTGTTAGCACTGTGTGAACTGACCTGCAGTGTGTGCGCGTGTGTGTGCACGTGTGTGTGTGTGCACGTGTGTGTGTGTGTGCATGTGTGTGTGTGTGTGCGTGCGTGCATGTGTGTGCGTGAGTGTGTGTGCGCGTGTGTGTGCATGTGTGTGTGTACGTGTGTTTGTGTGCGTGTGTGCGTGCGTGTGTTTGTGTGCGTGAGTGTGTGTGTGTGTGCGTGTGTTTGTGTGTGCGTGCGTGTGTTTGTGTGTGTGTGTGTGTGCGTGTGTGTGCGTGTGTTTGTGTGTGTGTGTGCGTGTGTGTGTGTGTGTGTGTGCGTGAGTGTGTGTGTGCATGTGTGTGTGTGCGTGTGTTTGTGTGTGTGTGTGTGTGTGTGTGTGTTGCAGTGTCAGCTCATGCTGATGAAGTGCAGAGGCTCTGGGGCTCAGGAGGCCATCCATCATCTCCATCAAGCTTAAGTGAGGCTCTCTGGACGGGGACGCCACCAGACGACAACCCAGGCCACCGGTCTGAGCTGGACTAAATAAACACGTGCCCCTTCATCATCATCGTCATCATCATAATCATCATCATAATCATCATCATCATCATCCTCCTCCTCCTGAGACCCAACTTGGGGCAACAACAACAGCAGAGAGAGAGCTGGTGGGTTACATGGTGTTGGGTAGTGATGTTCATTATTTTTTTCAATAATACATATTAATATATTCATTTTGAACATCGGACAAATCCCATGCTCTGACATCATGGGAACATGGCATTGGCATTAAAGTTCTTTGTGAGTGAGCCTTCTTATATTGTATTGCTTTTTACAACTGTTCTTGTTTTTAAACCGTATAAATAAACTAAAGTTAAACTTGAGCCGTCTCTCTTCCTTCTCATCTCTGTTGAGTCGTACGGGCTCAATGCCAATTGGGCACCCGCGAGACAGTGTCTGCAGGTAAGGACAAAGGTTATGTGTTGTACAGTTTTTAGATCAATTAACTTAAGTCTTTGTTGTTATTTGTAAATACAATCAGAATAAATAAAACAATATGTAAAATTGCAAGTACAATTTTTTTATGGGGCTAAACTGATCAATTAACAGACAGACTGCTGACTTAATTATTACGGTTGTAATCTGTTCCTCTGATTTTTTGACTGTTTGACAAAAGATGCTGTAAATGATTACTGAAAAGGTTCAGAAAAAAGTGAACCCAAAATCACATGAACAACTACATTTTAAAAAAGTGTTGATATATGTTTTTTTGTATATGTGACAGAACCAATATAAATACTACTGATATTAAAACTGCTGCTATTCCATTCTTTCTTCAAGTCAGGTTTAATTCCATTGCAGATATATGGTCAAATATACACAGGATTAAAAGGAAATGTGTGTGCGTGTGTGTGTAGATGGGTCAAGTGTTGCTCTTTTCATTTGCAGTACATAAAACACCACTTAGGAATAGCTTATTCTCCCCCCCCCCCCCCCCCCCCCCCACACACACACACACACACAGGTCAAGAGTCAAAGGTCATATTGTGTCTGAAGAGGATTTACTCTTTTGGCTGTTTGATCTCTCTCACACACACACACACACACACACACACACACACACACACACAGTACAGTTCTGACATTCTGTCAGTGTCCTTTTATCACAAAAGGGACTTGATTGGTTCTGATGATGTAAATATATTACTTACGTATTGAAGACTTTTTTCTTAAATTGAAATGTTTGCTTACATTTAACATTGGATTAAAAAAAACAAAAAAACTAGAATATGGCACATTTCTATCGAATTGCACATCCTAATGTTAGTATATTGATTGGTCTGAACCTCTTGGTACAGTTACCAATGTTTTAACATTTGCAACATCTTAATATTAGATTTACATCTTGAATTTGGATCGCAGTCTTTTACGTGGGGCCTTAGCCCATAAACAGAGAACAATATTTAGCCTTTTTTGCCTGTTCTAACTTTGTTTTTACATGACACAAAACATCCCAATGTTTCAAGTGGTCACTTGTGTTAGAGTTTAAATATATTTTAATTAAATTAGGAGCAGCATATATATATAAATACTTATATGTAAAATCTGGGCACATGAACTTACCATGTCAAACATGTAACAGTGTTAGTAGTATTGATAGAAAAAGTATTTTGTATGGCACATGGGGCGTTCTAGTCTTCTTGCAGTGTACATGTTTGCTACTGTTCGGCCCTTGACTGCTTATTCTTTTCTGAACATGGCCCATCATCAAATATATTTGGTGACTGCATTATGACTTCAGAGTTTCGTATTGACATGGAATCGTTCACCCAGTATCAGTTCTGAAACCGGATTTATTCCTTTGTGTTTCATTTAAACTTTAGAAAGCAGTGACCCTTGAAACGTCTGTAATCACTTTCCTCTCCATCTATTTGATGTGTTAAGCTTTACTGGGAGCCATCACCATCATCCAGTAAAGAAGAAAAGCCAGATATATCGCTCAGTGATCAAATCAGTGGTGAATGATTAATGTGTAAGAACTGACTCGATATTTCTACTATTTTGAACCTTGAGCTGTAGAACTGCAGGTGGCTGAAACGTTTCAGTAAAATCAAACCCAGATTTAATGAGTCAGATAATTGGAACAATTTCTCTGTACATTTTGTCAGTCATAACACCTTCTGGTAACAACAAAGAAAAGAAAAACACAAACAGGAAGTGGATTTCCTTCATAATTTAAAGAAAACATTGAGGTTATAGCTCTAAATCAGAGAGCGTCATCAGCAATAAAGAATCGTCAAAACTATGTTGCGAGTTCTGCTACGGTCCGATTTACAATCCAATAAAGAGGCTCATAGACAGGATTTACTTAGCAAACAAATAATAATAATACAAAAATGTTGGTTGGTATTGCAACTAGTTTTCTAGGTCTGTAACCTTGATGAAAAAGCTGCTTTGTGTTCCTGTTGGTTCCATTCAGTGACACCTCACTGCTGCGGCTACAAGCTGCTGGGACTCACAGAGCGACTCGTATGCTGCATTCAGGTGCAATCCATCAATTCACATATACATGTGCCTATCCCGTTACCACACTACATAGTGTTAAATAAGAATAGTTTCTCATTTCTGATGGAACCACACTTCTTTTGACAGCTGAAGTGGTTGTGGTGTTTTACAGTCATTATAAAACTACATGTCTAATTTACAATGATGGATTGTGCCGTTATGTCATGGCAGCAATAGCCATATTGCTGTGGAAAATGTGGTAATTGGGGGATAAATATGCGTGCATTGTCCAAAAATATGAAACTATAGCATGATTATTGTGAAAGCACAAGAACTTCATGAACCTCAGACCATTCCCTGCACAGACGTCCAGCCAGTAGTATTGTCCTTCTGTGACAATTCAGAATGATTTACTTCACTTAACTTTGTCTTTCTCTACACTTGACTTCATCCATTTCCTTGATGATGAGCCGGGTCCATCACAAACCCGGACTTCCAGAAAACTACAGTAGCTACCATCCTCATAAAGCAGCTGCTGCACAAGAAGCATATCACCTCGAAAAGCAAAGCGGTGAGTAACCGCTTTAAATACATTCAATTTCAATCATAATATGAACAAAAGCTCACACTAAATATTAGCTAGTCGGTTCCTACAACATGAAAATACAACATGTGTCACTTTGCTTTTGGCCTGCATGTGCGAAGATCAGATTTATTATAAAACCATCCATTTGAATTAATAATTTTTTTAGGACTTACATGAATGTTCAATAATTTCATATTTCTCATATTTGGGAGTTTCTCTTCAAAATTCAGAAATGGACCTGTCCTTTGAGACACGGCCAGATAGTGTTACTTTCTGAAGAGCGGAAGAAAATGCTCATCTGACTTAAGAATCATAAATGTCTTCATCTGAATGAATGTGGAGTTTTAACATGACAGAAATGAAAAAGAATAAAATGAACTTGCACACATACCCAAAACTGCTGCCAGGATACTTAGTCCTAAACACCCAACCTTGCAGAGCTTAACCATAAGCATTGCTAGCATTGTAACCTCAATAGAACAGGAAATGACACACACACTCAATTACCAGCGCTCCCTCCTGCCCTCTGGGTGCAGGTCACAGCACTGCGGTGTAGATGGCTTCGGGTAAAGCCTGATCCCTGCAGCAGGCCTAAACAACAGGCCTCGCTGAATAGACCCGAGTGTGTCCCGTGGTCTGTCATTGTATGCTGGTACTGCTGAGCTCTACGATTATCTAACGTGCATAGTGCAGTGGAGAGAGATTTACCCTTGGGGACGGGGGTCAAGTCTTTGTGCAGTTTGATGACGTGGAACACAGTCAGACCTCAAAAGAAAAAAGTAAGAGAGATTAAGGATAGGAATAAGACAGCATTCTTGTCTTGTTCAAAAAAAGATCCAGTTCTTAGACATTCTGGTTGTTCAAGGTCATTTGGTTTGCAGAATAGCTCCAATGTTACTTCCACTGGTAAATGCTACTAGAGATATTAGTGAGTGGTATCAGCGTCCTGAGTGACACTTTTCCCACTGGTGAACGTGAAGCCACTGTCCATTAGGAAAACAGCAGGACTGTCCCGGGATCTGTGACAGGCTGTAAGGGCTGTGCTCCTCTTCCTCCCTCCACCAATCAGTAGTCACCATCCTTCAGCGCAGTATCAGAGCTCATCTTCATGGTTCCACTTTAAAAACCTTCTTTGCAAGACATTTCAGATGTTTCACACCTTCGATAACTTTTCCGATAACTTTACTAATATGTGGTCGCTCAGTCTCTCTCACAGTGCAGTGGTGAGTTTTATTTGTTTTTCTTGCATTTCTCGTAAGGTCGTTGTGGAAATTGTTAAAATCCATTTCCACAATGTTCCATATTTTCATGTTTGCATCCCAATCGCCGGGTCCTATTCTTCAGTGCGGTGTGAGGATCTCAACTGGACATCTGGTAAGTGGAGCTACGCGGCCACGTGGCCAATCAGGTAAATATTGTCATAGAGGTGGCCTACAAAGTCATCCGAGACGTTATGTGCCGCTCGGCGAGTGTTCCTGATAAACTCCCTCTTGGACATTTTGTTTTTGACGTGGGGGCTGGTCAGGTCGATGGAGAGCAGGATCAGACTGTAGCACAGCACATACACCGCATCTGCAGAGAGATGATAGAGGATCAAACAGGTCATTTCTGTAGTGTTCAAACTGAGAAGTCAAAGCCCCACTAGAGTCCTGTACAGGCTGAAGGTTCACTGGTCAGACAGAGAGACTACCCTGTCACGTATTTCAAGCAATTTTTAAACCTGAGCCTCACCTTACCTTCAACCAAAATATGAATTAAGGAAGAGCAACCATAAAGGGGGAGAAAAGGGGCAGTAAAATAAACAAGTACTGTACATAATACTTATTATAGCACTTCCTAACATGATGAATAACACCCATATATCTATACAGTGCTACTTATAAACTGCTTTCCAATGAGTGAAGGGGAAGAACAGCCTTGAGAAAGGCAGCCATCCATCTCCAGCCTTGGGCTTCAAACCATTTCACTAATCATTACATTACATGACATGTCATTTAGCTGACGCTTTTATCCAAAGCGACTTACAATAAGTGCATTAAACCATGAGTCCAAACTCAGAACAACAAGAATCAAGCAAGTACAATTTCTTCAATAACGTTAAACTACAGAGTGCTATCAGTAAGAGCCATTTAAGTGCTACTAAAGTGCTAAACAACAAAGTGCTATCGGTAAGGGACATTTAAGTGCTACTAAAGTGCTAAACAACAAAGTGCTATCGGTAAGGGACATTTAAGTGCTACTACGGCATTTAAGTGCTACCTATTCAAGGTATAGTCGAAAAAGATGTGTTTTTAGTTTGCGACGGAAGATGTAGAGACTTTCTGCTGTCCTGATGTCAATGGGGAGCTCGTTCCACCAATGAGGAGCCAGCACAGGAAACAGTCATGATTTTGTTGAGTGTTTAGCTCAATCATTTGAGAAGGTCCAAAGAGTTAACAGTAACTGAGTCAGGGATTGGTTTCTGTATGGTCTGCTGACATTAGCCACGCCCTAAGTTGGTAAATGCACAGTTTAGTGACAATACAAGCCAGGGATTACTTGAAAATAAAACCTTGATGGTTTCTCCCTCATTTTGGGGTTGAGACAATGGGTCAGAAGTAGCTTCAAAATAATTTCTTCTGTCACTACAGTTTTTGGCCCTCTGACTTCCGGGTTAAAACATAGTGACGTCTTGTTATGGTCGGGGTAGGCTGGGTATTAATTGTCCAAAGAGGACATTTCTAAATATTCCGATGACCCCCTGACCTCTCTTGTAACATACAATCTAAATTCTGACCTTCACACCAGAAATATAAATGTAATCACTCCTTGGAATCAACTGAATGTATTTATATTCTCCAGAGAATAATGCCTCTTGCATTTGGGACAGTCTATGAGCTTTCCTCTAGTGCCACCTTCAGGTCAAAGTGTCACTGTACACAATGTGTACAAATGGATTGTTTTACAGATGTACTATGTCTGAGTATTACTTGGCAAATCGTAGCTTCCCTACCTGTCAGATAAGACTTTAAGGTGCTTCTGAAGACTTACATAATTCTAAATAGGCACTGACTATCATGCCTGAATGATGTCCTTTAAACATATATCTGTCCCTGTTTCCAGAGTTAATAAGCAGACAGCAGTCAGCAGGCTGCAGCCTGCTGAGTTTGGACTCATGGTTTAATGCACTTATTGTAAGTCGCTTTGGATAAAAGCGTCAGCTAAATGACATGTCAGGTCAGGTAATGTAATGTAAAAACTACGAGTGTGTGTGTTTTCGCTAGCGCAGAATGAGCTCATTATATCTCCCTAGGGTGCAGGTCCTCCTCATGGAATCTTTCTATAGTAGCCCAGAACGGACAAACCAAACACTGATTCAGGAGAGGCCCTTTGGGTTTTTAAGTGACCAGAAGACCTCCGTAGTTCTCCAATATGCTTGTGAACTTGTGGTAACGTGAGCCAAGGTTATTATTTTCTTATGGTGGATCTTATCAGTCTCACTGAGTCTGTATCTGGTGCTAAATGTGCCCATTTGCTCTGTAATATATTGGAGTAATGTCCACTTGAGGAGAGAATGAAGTTGCTCTCCATGTGTGCGTGTGAATGGTGTGCTTGAGTTTGTGCATTCATTTCCATGTCTCCATGGTGGAGAGGAGGCCATGGGGCTCGAGCTCTATCTGCCTGAAGTTGCTCGACTTCCTCCTAGATCTTATTCTTCACACATGTTTACAATCAATCTATCATTTTTTTGTCATCCAGATTTTTCATTTTATAAGTTTGCAATATCGACTAAGTTAAATGATCATCAAATAGTAAACAATCGCAAGAAATTATTCTTTGTTTTTACAGTGAATATTTAGTTGTGACTGACTCGGCTTTATACCAGAATACATTTAGTGTTACTTTTGTGGTTTGCTAAGAAGCAGAGTTTCAAGTCCAACAAAGACCCATAACTATAACTATTGTGTAAGCGTTTCATTCTTACTAATAAGCCTAGGACCACACAATTTAAATACTGTATGTGTTCAGTATTTATATCTGTGTGTGTGTGTATGTGTGTGTGTGTGTGTGTTGGGCTACTAACCAGGACTGAGGCCCAACTCTCGGACAAGGCCAGGGTTACAGGTACAAAACCTGTGGCTGAACTTGGTGATGAGGGTCTCTAGATACTCTCCTCTCTCCTCTGGTGCGTGAATGTGTCTGAAGAAGTCCCGCAGAGCGTTGGGGAGGAACTGGTTGCTAAAGTTATGGAGGGTCACCAACTCGTCCAGGACGTCCCGCCTGCACATCCATAGACACACACAAATACACAAATGGCATGATGGGACGTTGTTTTTTATTTGGACACAGGTAAGAAAGAAAGAAAGAAAAGAATGTACACTTTTATTTATCCCTGTGGGTAAATTCTTCTCTGCATCCTTAGTTATTAAGGAGCAGTGGGCTGCAGGGAGCAACTGGGGGTTCATTGTCTTGCTCAAGGACACTTCAACATGAACTATGAGGAGAGAGGGGATCGAACCGGGGACCTTGTGGTTATGGGACGACCACTCTCCCCATGAGCTACAGCTGACCTCAAAAGTAATGAAAGTTACTGAATAAATGTGTAATGCTTAGTTCAAGGACAAGGGGCACCAATAATGTATATTTAATATCATAGCAGACACATTAAATAACCAGTGCAATCATAATCTAAAATCATACATCTAATTATTATTATTATTTCTGGGTATTCTGTGTGGTTCTGTGTTAACCTCTCATCCAAGTAAATCCTCAGCATCTTCCAGTGGAGCCGTCTGGTGTAGAAAATGAACTTAGCCAGCTCTGTTGGATGATCCACCAGTATACCTTTAGACATGAAATAACTGATGCCCTACACACACACACACACACACACACACACACACACACACACACACACACACACACACACACACACACACACACACACACACACAGACAGAGAGAAAGAGATCATATCTTGTGAATGCAGATCTAACAGAGTCTTAATCCATCCACACACACACACTTTGATGATGTCATCATTCTGAGCCGTTCTTGTTTCACATCACATCAGTTTGTCATGACATCCTTGTTCCACACACCGAAGGGTGCTCACACTCAACACACACTGCAGAAGATGTTGTGTTACCTCCTGTGCGTTAGCATTGAATGTCAGGCAGCCTTCATCTAGTTGTAAGTAGAGTCTTCTGTATGAGAAACCAGCAGGTAGCCTTCTGTTGTAGATGGAGCAGTGTCCCCATGTGGACTTACACAGTCTGATGGATCGAGAGAATGGAAACAAATAAAAAACAACACAATAGAACTTTACTGCATACATGTGGTGAAAAACAAAAGCCAACATTGGTAACAACCATTGACGTTTTCACTACCTTAAACGTTCTCCTCAAAGTCCATCTGTCATCATTTCTTTTGTATGTCAAGTGTGGAAGATCACACAATGCATCTCAGAGACGCTATTCATTTAAACCACTGGCCTCATGGGTCACCAAGCCCTTAAATTTGGTGGCTAAAGTAGACTTTTGCTGCCCCAAAAAACATATGTAAAACAATACAGCCTTCCTTAAATGTGGCACTTCAATAAATGATAAAAACATTAACAGAATCGAAATATATTCTAATCAGTTGAAACTGAAATCTCAGTGTCTTAGCTCTGAGTCTATCTTTTTCTTTAACCTGTATTTAGACAGGTAATCTGATTGAGACACGCACCCCTGCCATAGATATTCATCGTTTCCCAGGTCCTGCCACACACAGCCAGCCAAGCACAGGTCCGTGGCATTCAGGTACGACAGGATGGTGACGCCTAATTCGTGTGGCAACATCTCTAAATCTATAAAGCCATGGTGTTCCTTACCTACAGTAAAAGAGAAAAAGAATAAGTTTTTTTAATAGTTTTTTGGTTAGATGTCTGGTCTGTGTTCAGCTCAAGCTTCAGAGATTTACCACTTTGTTCTACAACATAAAATACGTCAGTAAATATCCCACTCCAGAATTGAGCTTTTACGTGTCAATTGCTAACAAGTGGTTAGATGAGACTACAGAGGTTGTCGGGGACATTAAAAGTCATCACACCGAACATGGAAAATCATCTACTCACTAGTCAGCCTTTACAGCCTCACTGTGTGTATTCTTACATGTTTGTGACTGTGGTGTAATTTGTTTACATCACAATGTTAGTGTTTTACCTCTGCCAATTGCATTTATGCTTAACAAAATCATAAAAGGGGTGTTCATTTGTGAAGATTACCTCGCTGAACAAAACTTCTAAGTATTGTAAACATTTCTTTGCCGCAGAGCATATTTTCTGCAATAATCCAAAACATTGGCTGTTTGTCGAGGGAACGAGTGCAATGCTAACTTCTGGATTGGCCTACAAAAATATTTGATCCCCTCTAGGTAGAGGACATTACGATTTCATTCGCCCAACCCTAAGATGAGTTAAAGAGCACAAATAAAAAAGGTAGAAGGGGGAAGAACAAGCGCTCAAAGAGATTGACTGATTTGTTGCCTCATGACTTTTGTTGAACACACCGCAAACATAAGCAGCTCTCTCTCATTGGCTGCCTCAAAATTACAACCCATTTCAAAGTTGTAAATGTAAATATTCCAGATGTGTTCCAGTTTATTTCTTGTTGCAGTGTATGTGAATGACAGCTGACAGGAAGTAAACCTGAAACGCTCTATTCAATATGTGAACGGACTCATTGCATAAAGTACAGGTGACCGTTGACTACTCATGGCCCGTATCATACTGACAAATCAAGAATGGAGACTCCTGTCCTATGCCTTGGTGGAAATATGGAATTTGGTAAGAGGGCAACCAAAGAACACTGAATACATTCAAATTACATACTAAGAGCGAGAATCATTATGTGAGATCGTACCTCCCATGCGTGTTCTCAGCAGATGATAGATGTCGGGGCCATAACATGGCGGAGGAGCTCTTTTCTGGGGACCTTCATCTCTCCCTAAAAGAAGAAACATTAATTGTTCTACTTCTTTTATTCCGTCACTTACATTTTCAATTCAATTTATTTTGTACAGCCCAATATCACAAATTACAAATTTGACTCGGAGGGCTTTACAATCTGTACACATACAATATCCCTGACCTTTGACCTCACATCGGATCAGGAAAAACTCCCCAAAAATAACCTTTGACAGGGAAAAAAGTGAAGAAACCTTCAGGAGAGCAACAGAGGAGGATCCCTCTCCCCGGATGGACAGATGAATAGATGTCATGTGTACAGAATGAACAGCATGATTTGCTTACTGCTATTTAGCATGACAGAGAAGTGGGAGACTATCCCAACATGCATTGGGGTTTAAGACTGACCAGACATACTGTGTTTCTGTCATCATTTAACTTGATCAAAGCCTGATTTATTATTATCTTTGATTCTTTTTTATTCTTACATTTTTGTTAATATTACATTCATACAGTATGGTTTTGTTGGTGTCTTTCTCAAATATTTACTTTCAGTTCATTGTGTAAATTATAAAAGCCTGAAAGTTTGACACTCATTATACTATATATGTATGAAATGAGGTACAGGTTACATTTCAGATAAATTGAATTAATGATTAAGTTCAAACTTTTTTTTAAGCCTCCTTCATTTTTGCCAACATGAAACATTGTCTTGCTGTAAGCCACTACAAGGGATTAGAAAATCCTAGGAGCATAACAACAAGAAAGACACACATTGCTCTGGGGAAAACAATTACAAGAAAAAAAACTTTGAGAAACACCAGAGCAAGAATGACAGCCAGGTGGGTTCAGATTTATAGCCGACAGAAGGATGAAAGTATTGGAATGCTGGAAACAGAAAACCATAAACTAATAAAGTGGATGTAACTCCACCACTCAAGAAAATTCCTTGTTATTACTCGTTGTAATTTGGATTATAGAGGCATAGATAAACATCCAGTGTATTTTTATCCACTTCAATAATTGGATTACTCTCACTTTTGGCAATGAAGTGAGGCTTTATGCAACTTGACATGGTGCATGTCATTTTCAGTTAATTCTGTTATTTTATTTAAACAGCAATGATTCTGCAATGGATGCATGCTGCACAGATTGAGTTGGATTTATTTCATCGTCTGTTACTTTTAAACTGTGTTGGTTCTTCGAAATGTTTTAAGAACTTTTATAAAATGTACACAATGACCTCTGATAGTGATTCAATCTTTGAAAATCCTCAGCCAAACTAATGAGTTAAGAAATGTGAGGATTACCTTGCTCTTGTCGTCTTCCTCCTCCTCTGTCAGCAAGTCGGTCTGCAAGCTCTTCCTGAAGCTGCTGCTGTTGTCTGGGAGGCAGCCTCCACAGTGCTTGACCCATCTGTATTGCAACACAGAAACACAGTACAAGCAAGTCACTTAGATGGCAATATCATATACGAATAAGCTGTAACACAGCTGACCCTGATGTATAGTAATATTGTCCTTTTTCTCATTTATAGCTAACAGGTACTCCTCCAAAACAAAGGGTATATTGTGAGTAGCACATTGGACAACTGCTCGTACAGCAGCATGTTTACATGCAGTAATATGGTAATTCTTATGGTGATCTATTTAAATATCCTATGTATGTATTGTGCATACAAAAATGTCTTGGTTTCATACATCTGACCAAACTAGTTTCCAAACGAAAACATCAAATCCATGTGCATGTGAGTGACTAGTTAGGCAGGAAAACAATTAATAACTAAAAATCCTATAAATCAACACAGGATACACTGAGCTTCACTAGCAGCTATGATCTTCCATTACTGGCAACCTGATAAAGCAGGCAACTCCACAAGACAGTGTTAACACTTTGATTGAAGATGATCACAAATAAGACATGACTCATACCAAGACATGAGACACATTGACATGTAAGAATACCATATGCCCACAGTACTTCAAGCAACGTGTGCAGAATGGTTTTAAGAATGTTTTAAGAATGTTCCAATACATATCATATTATTCAGACTATTCACTAGTGAATCAAATCATTCACCAATAGTTTTATACAAAATCTTTCCAACAATCTGGTGTTTAAGAAGAGAATAATAAACTGTTATTATGATTTCCTCTGCTTGATTTGTTGAATTGTAAAGCGCTGCTTGTCTTGCATGTTAAAGCTGATGTGCTGCTAAAAAACACTAAAAACTGGTAAAACCTTCCATAAGTGTCACATATTACATAGGAATTCTTAGCACTGGACAGCTTTCGACGGACTAAATCATGCCTATGATAGAATTTTCTTCAATAAAATACAGCAATCATTCATCAAAGTCAGATTATAATTGGGTCACTTAATTATTTATTTTATAAAATAATTAGTTATTTTTATAACTCAATGCATACAGTTCTACAACTGCTTATTAACTTCATTACATTATTTAAAGAATGATTAAGTAATAAAGTTATGTGTGACGGCATGCAATATATTGCATTCTATGATTTCCTGTATTAGAAAACATAGCAGAGTTCTTGTAATTAAGAATTCATATAACCCTTCTGACACATTAATGTCAGCATCTATTCAGAGCATTGCCAGAACTCTGTGCTGATGAACTTCAAAAAGCAAGCAGCAATGCACTGGCCGGGCCTTCTTTAGGATTACACTACCCGGGATTCCTTTTTCCTCTCAGCCTTTCAAACGTCAACTGTGTTGCATAAACAAATCCATTACACTGTTGTAAACATCAACGTTGGAAGTTAGAGCTAGCAAGGTAGTCTGACCTTTAGTCCCGCCTTCCCTTCTATATCATTGGCCACACGTAAAACAACAGCACTCAAAATGGAACGTCATTGGCTGAATTGGCTTTCACTCACAATCTGTTTTTACAAATCCCTGAGTTAGCTTACAAAGCTAGTTTAAGTTGACGAACAGTGACGAACCAAACAAATTGTTTTTTGCTGCACTATTAAACGACGTTGGCCCTATTTATTTTTCATTAATGGTGCAGTATTTCCTCATGAGTGCGATACAGCCACGTAGCCCTGAACTACTTACCTGAGTTTAGTAATTCCTCTGACAAGCCGACCTGCACACAAGTACAGCTGGGAATACGGTTCCCTTGCTTATTGAACGTACCCAGTTGCCATTTCACCTAGCAAAACACAAATAAGAATAGAGCAGTTGCTCCCTGAGCTCAGGAGGAACCTCTCATATCGTTGTGCTACCACTGCCATCATCTGTTTTCTCCCTCCTCCTCCTGTGCCCTCTACCCCTCCCCCTTCTCTGCCGGGTACTCACATAAACAGATGAACTGAAGAAACATTATTTATTTTACACTTAGTTAATCGCTTTCGTTTTCTTTGTGAATACGTGCTGCTTATGACAAATAAATAAACTAAACCTCAGCGGAAAAAATGAAAGCAGAAAGCAGTGCGCGTATATACGACGTCACTGACGTCATTCTGCGTGCTACAGCCAATCATGTTTCGTGCTGTAGATCACCGGTAGAAACAAAACTTATGTTCCTTGTTTACACACAGACGGGACGAAACGCAATTTAACGAAGCAGCACTAGAAGACTGCAATTTATGGAATATATTGCACTTTCATTTGCATATTCAAACACGACGTAAAGGCTGTAGTGCAGTCGGCCGTGTCGTTGCACAAACAGACTCCTGTTAGCTGTTTAGTTTGGCGCGTCTCTCGTTGTTAGAGATGCTGTCGACCGGAGATGTCCAAGGATGTCTCCGTCAACTGGAAACCCTCCTGCGGGCGGTAAAGTACCCGGGATATGTCGACTACAATGGGTAACAAAACAACACACATCTGCCAACGTGTACACATAAAGGTTTTCAGTGCTAGAAGCCCGTATAATAGCACACATTCATATTTAAGTAACGTTAGCTAGTTAGCTAACCTGGCGTGACCAGTCAGCAGGAAACTAGCGGAAGCAGCAGCGAGTTCAACCGCTAACGGGGTTGTCAGGTGGAATACGAATGATGTAACCTAACGTTACATGCGTTATTGTTACATTTCTAACTGTTTAATAATACAGATGCAATTTACAGTTGGGGACAACTCAAACATTGCTTTCAATGTTCAAAATGACACTTTTTAGGAGACTTTTTCTTAGTATGCGTAACGTTACCTGTACTACTTAAATATGCTGTTTGGTTCATACAAACACCTCTGTCTCAGTTGGTCTAATCTATGAATGTAATTTACCTACCGTGTTAAAGACATTGAACATGTCCTAAAGTCTCCAATTACTTTGTGTGGAATGCCTCTTGCAACATGGCCTGTCGACCACAAGGCGTCACTATTGTCCCAGCTGCACGTTCAAGCATAACTTTTGGCTATTCCAAAAGGAATTGCAGTTTGCCTCTATTTCATTGTGTGTTCCTTGGCCACCATCTAAACCTGCATATTGTTTGCATTCAATATTTTGCTTTATTTTGTAGAACATCATCTGTGATGTTCTACAAAATAAAGCAAAATCTACAGTGTCAATGATTATGATATTTGAGATCTGGCAGGCATTGTTTATGTTCGATACAGTTCAAATAAGATCTGATGCACAATTATTTACAAATGCACCAAACCATTATAAGCACTACACTTCCATTGTGTAATAAACCTAAGAACCATCCAGCCATCTATCCATTACCAGACACTTATCCAGGGTCGGGTCATGGTGGCAGACTTCCCTCTCTCCCGCAACATTTCCCAGCTCATTCTGGGTGATCCTGAGGTGTTCCGTGGCCAGCTGGGAGATATAATCCCTCCATCGTGGTCTGGGTCTTCCCCGGGGTCTCCTACCAGTTGGACGTGCACAGAAAACCTCCAGTGGGAGCCACCGGGCATCCTGATTAGATGCCTGAACCAACCTCAGCTGACTCCTTTCGTCACAAAGGAGGAGCGCCTCAACTCCAAGTTCCCTCCTGATGCTCCTCACCCTATCTCTAATGCTGCGTTCACACCAAAAGCGTGAATACTCGTGTGAGTTTACTCGCCCGACAAGTTGTGGTTTATATGCGTCATTCGCTTCATTCGTGCTTTAGAGGGGCTGTGGCTTATCTCCGTGGAAACAGTTATCATTTCCGCCATCCACCATGGAAGAAATAACCACTATACTTGTTGTGGACATCCCACAAACGTCGGAACATCTAACGCCTCGTGTTTGGGTTCATAACATCATCCGTAGGCTCACACAGCTCAGTGAATTTCACCGACTACGTCTAAATGACTGCCGCTTCCAGCGCTACTAGAGGAGCAGCAGCCAGTTAGATTCACCAACGGCAGGACGTCAGTGATGACGGGCGGAGCGTCTCAACGCTGATTGGCTTTCGCAACTCAGCGTCGGGCAAATTTTTCGCTTCGCTCTATTCGCATCATTTACACTGCCTGCCGAAAATTCGCGGCATTCGCAACCATTCGCGTCTGTGCATTGACTTTGCATGGGTTCTACATGCGCGAAAAATTCTCAACGCTTTTGTTGTGAACGCAGGATAAGGCTGAGCCCAGCCACCCTACAGAGGAAACTCATCTCCTTACCTGAATAATTGATGCCTCATTGAAACTCATCTCCTTACCCTATCTCTAAGGCTGAGCCCTGCCATACTATGGAGGAAACTCATTTCGGCCACTTGTATCCGAGACCTCGTTCTTTCGGTCACGACCCAGAGTTCGTGACCAAAGGTGGGGATCAGAACATAGACCGTCTGGAGCAATCCACCGGTTTCCGGCAGAGCACCATGGCCACAGATTTGGAGGTGCTGACTCTCCTCCCCGCCGCTTCACACTCGGCTGCAAAACGCCCCAGTGAATGCTGGAGATCACGGTCCGAGGAGGCAGACAGGACCACCCCCATGATGTTGCTGAGCAATATACCCTGTTAGACAATATGTTTGGGTTACCTTTGGTCATCTAGTCCAGATTAATTCAGATCAATAATTGATTAATTAATTAATAATTACCTTTCCACAGACAAATAGATGTGTATAAATCAGTTTGATTGTGAGTTTGTAGTCACTTCATTAAGCAAAATATATCTAATGCAATTCTGGCACACCATAAATAAATTAAATGTGGTTGACAACTGCAGTATTTTTAGCAGAATGGACATTATATATCACATTCTCTCTGTCTTCAATTCAGTTTATTTTGTATAGTGACTGAAAAAGGCAACAAAACCAGCTAGGATTTGTTCTGTAATCCAAATCTACTAGGGACTAAACTTTATTCTACCTTGAAGTAAACAGACCTTTGTCCTTAGTCAGTTTTGGCCAGAATTTCACACTCCTCCTGCCATTGTGCTGACTCATACCAGTATCAATAAGTGGGCAATTCCTTCAACGACCTGAGGGAGGGGTCGACACAGCTGTAGCTAATTATAACTCTGGTGTAAAACCAGGTGGGGGTTTGAAGCGGCAGGGAAGACTCCTCGTATGAAGACTCGGGGAATAAAGACCTAGGAGTCTTCGGTGGTGGCTGAGTATAAACATTTCCCTGTGATAATGTGTTTTCTTTCCATACCTGTGTGCACATCTACTCGTAGATACTATAAACCACAGACTCGTTCACACATGCATCAAAGTCCCTACTCTCTTATTCAATTCAATTCAGTTTATTTTGTATAGCCCAATATCACAAATTACAAATTTGCCTCAGAGGGCTTTACAATCTGTACACATACGACATCCCTGTCCCAGGACCTCACATCGGATCAGGAAAAACTCCCCAAAAATAACCTTTGACAGGGAAAAAAGGGAAGAAACCTTCAGGAGAGCAACAGAGGAGGATCCCTCTCCCCGGATGGACAGATGCAATAGATGTCATTATGATGTCGTTATTTATCCCACCCGCTCCACACAGACCCAGCACCTCGTCACAGGGGGCCTCTGGAACTGCCAGTCAGCTAACCGCAAGGCGGACTTCATCTCTGGCTTTGCTATCAAGCAATCACTGGACTTCCTGGCTCTCACTGAGACTTGGATCACACCAGACAACACATCAACCCCTGCTGCTCTCTCCTCGGCCTTCTCCTTCAGCCACACACCCAGACCCTCTGGTCGGGGTGGTGGCACAGGTCTACTCATCTGACCCAAATGGTTTTTTTCTCTCTACCCGCTTCCATTATTTACCCCACTGTCTTTTGAGTTTCACGCAATTATTATATTAATAACAATTCAAAACGTGAACGGTTCTTCAGAAGATGAACAGTTTCTTCAGAACATGAATGGTTGAACGGGTTCTTCAGAACATGAACGGTTGAACGGGTTCTTCAGAACAAAGGCTTCTCTTGTCTACTCCTTGCTGCCACAGACCTGGCTGCGCTTCCTCTCACACAGCTGAGCCACATTTGGCTTGAGGGAGGAAGCAGTGGAGACCCTCAGTAAGGCTTGAAGATGCTCATCAGTGAGTTTGGACCTGTACTTTGACTTATTACAGTTCATGGTGAAGAAGAGCTTTTCACACAGATATGTGCTCCCAAAAAGGCTCATGGTCCGCTTGAACATACTGGAAAGCTCAGGGAAGGTGGGGGGCAATTCTCTCAAAAATGGTTCAAGCTTGTCTGCTTTTCCACTCACCTCCCTGAACTTGGCTTTGAGTTCAGAGTTGCACTGCAGGTCAATGAGCTCCATTTGAAGCACAGGAAGGGCATCTTGCACATCGAAGAAGAAAGGGTCAGCAAAAATCTGAAAAGTGGCTCTGTGTCTCGAAGTCTGCAAACCTGTAATCAAATTCCTCCTGTAGCTTTACAATGACATCAGCATACTTCTCACCACTGAATGGTGTGCCCGCATCCATGAGTGCCTTGCATGATGGGAAATGGCAGAGGTTGTCTGAGAGAGCTGGGCTTTCCATAAGACAAGTTTTGTGGAGAATGCTCTGACGTTGTCGTTGACAAGCTGCCCCTGGCCTTGTAACTTCTTGTTCAGAACATTCAGCTCCTGTGTGATGTCAACAAGAAAAGCTAAGTCCATGAGCCATTTGGGATCACTTAGCACAGGAAAAGCCATCCCATCCTTCTCCATGAAGGCTTTCACTTCTGCTCTCAACTCAAAAAATCCTCTTCAAGACGTTTCCCCTGCTGAGCCAACGTACCTCGGTGAAGTAGAGCACATCCTCATATGCTGATTCTATTTCCTCCAAAAGGGCACGGAACTGCCGGTGCTTTAAGCCCCGGGATCTGATATCGTTGATGCATTTCACAACGACAGACATCACATTGTCAAACTTCAGGCATTTGCTGCAAAGGGCCTGCTGGTGGATAATGCAGTGCAGAGCAATGGCCTCCTCCACACCCTCCTCTTCCAGTTTTCTTTGAACAAGTGCCACCAGTCCATTTCTCCTCCCTGTCATTGCTGGTGCTCCGTCTGTTGTTATTCCAGCAAACCTCTTCCATGGTAAACCGGCATCCACAATGGCATCACACTGCTTGCCGAATATCTCCTGAGTGGTGATCTGGCCGTGCATTGGAATCACTGTGAGCAACTCCTCCATCACTTCAAAATTGTCGTCAACACCACTGACATACATTGCGAGCTGCGCAGTGTCAGTGATGTCTGTGCTCTCATCAAGAGCGACTGAATATGCATGGAAACGTTTGGCTTTCTCACACAGTTTATCATATATGTTACCTGACAGGTCAGAAATGCGCTCTGCCACTGTGTTGGCTGAAAGGCTGATGTTACTAAACTGACCCTTCTATTCCGGACAGACTATATTTGCAGCCTGTAACGTGCACTTTTTGAATGGTTTTCCCACCTTAGCAATCATCTCACTCACCACGTAGCTAGCTTCCACTGCCGCATCACTCTCTTTGCTTGCTTTCTTGAAAAAATTGTGTTGCCTCAGTAGACATGTTTTAAGATTGGCGACCCGGTCCTCTCTCTCATCTCCCTGGTATTTTGCATACTCCTCAGCATGTCTAGTTGAGTTCTGCAGTATTGGCGTCTGATGTTGTATTCCTTGTGCACCGCAATTTTCTCTGTGCATATAAGACAAGTCGGGGTGCCCCTGTGCTCAACAAAAAAATACGGAATAAATAACCACAAGATCTGCTTTATACTTGTGGACATCCCATAAACGTCGGAGCATCTAACACCCTGGTGTTTGGGTTCATAACGTCACCCGTAGGCTCACACAGCTCGACGTTCAGAGACTCCGTCTCGATAACTGCCGCTTACGGCACTACTAGAGTTGCAGCAGCCAGTTAGATTCACCAACGGCACAACGTCAGTGATGACGGGCAAAGTAGCTCAACGCTGATTGGCTTTCGCAACTCAGCGTCGGGCGAAAGTCCGCGTCATTCGCATATGTGCATTGACTTTGCATGGGATTTACTCAGGCGAAAGTCGTTGCCCAGGTCAAAAAAAAAAAAAAAAAAGGTGCGTGTGAGAAAAACGCGGGGGCCGCACTCACAATAAACTTTGATGTCAAGTAGGGGGCCACATAATATCGCCGCGAGTTTGAGACCCCTGCTCTACACCTTCCGTCGCAAACTAAAAACACATCTTTTTTCGACTATACCTTGAATAGGGAAGGTAGAGCCGTGGTAGCACTTTAGTAGCACTTTAATGTCCCTTACCGATAGCACTTTGTAGTTTAACTTTATTGAAGAAATTGTACTTGCTTGATTCTTGTTCTGAGTTGTACTCATGGTTTAATGCACTTATTGTAAGTCGCTTTGGATAAAAGCGTCAGCTAAATGACATGTAATGTATAGCCCAATATCACAAATTACAAATTTGCCTCAGAGGACTTTACAATCTGTACACATACGACATCCCTGTCCCAGGACCTCACATCGGATCAGGAAAAACTCCCCAAAAATAACCTTTGACAGGGAAAAAAGGGAAGAAACCTTCAGGAGAGCAACAGAGGAGGATCCCTCTCCCCGGATGTACAGATTAATAGATGTCATGTGTACAGATGAACAGCGTTACAGAGTTACATAAACACATTACATGAATATGACAATGTATGAATGGACCTCCACAATCCATGAAACAGAAGGAGGCAGAGCGGAGGGAGAGGGGGGGGGGGGGGGGCACATCAGCAGGGCCAAGGCAGGAGGCACCAGACACAGCCAGTTCCAATGGACCCTATGAGACGTGAAGTCACAAAGACTCTGGGGAGGAAGCAGAGTTAGTAAAGTGCAATGGAGAGATGTGAATGTATCCATA